>NW_020949613.1:3194654-3271205 GCF_900497805.2 Vombatus ursinus
ACTTCCTTCCTTCCTTCCTTCCTTCCTTCCTTCCTTCCTTTCTTCCTTTCTTTCTTCCTTTCTTTCTTTCTTTCTTTCTTTTTTTCTTTCTTTCTTTCTTTCTTTCTTTCTTTCTTTCTTTCTTTCTTTCTTTCTTTCTTTCTTTCTTTTTCTCTTTCTTTCTTTCTTTTCTTCTTGTCTTCTATCTTGTCCTTCACTTCTTTGTATTTGTTTTCCCAATTTATTGTTCTCTCATTTGCTTATTTGGTGAGGCTTGTCATTGCAGATTGAAGTTTTTTGGTTTTTTTTTTTTTCCATTTTGCTTATTATTTTTGTTGTGTGGGACAAATTCTGCTCCCAAAATTCTCATAACTTTTTTAAGCCACTCAGGAACTGATTGTGGTTCCGTATTTTCCCCTAATTCCATCCAGTGTTGAATCATTTTCTTTCATTTTGCAGTACTCGTTCAGAAATGCCTGAAATTTTATACTAGATCTGGAGGCCATACTTCTTTCTTTCTTTTTTTTTTCCTGTTGATTTATCTGTTTATACTTCAGATCTTCTTTGAAATTTCTGTTTATTGAAATCTTTAGTACTTTTGGTCTTTTCTTACCTTTGTTTTCCTTATCACTTACTTCCTGACTTCCTATCCTCTGATTGTGGTTTCTTTGGAGGCTGGATCTCAAAGAATCTCAGCCCCCTACTGTACCTGACAATTCATAGTTCACCCACCTAGGTCTCTGTCTCAATTGATGTTTCATTGCTCAGAAACGGCCCCAGCTGCATGCCCTTTCACTCAGGCTTGATGGAATGCTGGCCCCTACCATGTATGGTGTTTTATCTTGGTGACCTGTCCCACCCCCTCTGTTCCTTAATTCTCTAGCCTGCTGGCACTGGCAGTTCAGAGTCTGCTTTCCCCAGCACCAGCAGTTAAGAGATTTGTAGCACTGGTGTATCCAGGTTGCATCCCATCAGGCTTTTGCTCCTGAAGGGCTATGGCTGAGCTGGCTGTCAAGGCCCAAGCAAAATTCTTCAGTCTTGAGACAGGGTGTCTATGGCATAGGAAAGAGGAAAGGAGCAATAGGGCATATATTTTGGTTTTGATGTAAGCCTGTGTTGTGTCCTGGGGGCTGTTGGTGCAGTCGAGCTGCCAGTAACATGGTAGGTGGACAAAGGGTGCTGGGTAAGATCAGGGTCAGTGAGCATCAGTTCCTGAGTTTAGGTTTAAAAAAAAACTTCTTTTGGATTCTGGGTGTTCTATAACATGGCAATAGCTGGAGTGGCTTTATAATGGCATAATTTTGGTTTTAGAGAGGTTTGAGAGGTTGTAGTGATTGGGGAAATATTTTCTTGCTCCTATGACCTGGAAGAGAAGTTTACCTGACCAGTTATTTACTAACTCTAGTAAGGACAGAACGATAGCAAAAATGAATATGTTTAAAAGAAAAAAAAACACAGGTAACTGAAGTTAGAAATAATTTAATATCATTTTTTGAAAATTATAATAAGCTAGCATGGAAAGTAATAATGGAATTATTTTAAAAATCATCAAAAAAGTTTTACCCACCTTTCTTGGTCTGGGCAGATCAAAGATGCTTTAGAAAGTAGGGAGAGATTGAGTGACCTTTTAAGGTTTTATTTCCTTCTATGATTGTAACCCTACCTAAAATTGCTTTCTTTATATATGAGACTGATAGTATATGGTCTACAATAATTTCCACATATTGTTTATCTTCTCATTAACTGTACAAATAGGTGGTTCTTTCAGTTTTCATTTAACAAGCCATATGCTACTACTGTTAAAAATAGATAAGAGAGAATGACTGAAGATGTTGTAAGCAAAGGTAATGAAATATTATTGTGATAAGTACAGAGAAGTGTGGGAAGACTAAAATAAACTTATACAGACTTAATTCAGCAGAACCAGGAAAATATATGCACAATGATTATAAAATGTAAATGAAAAGAACAAAATCACTGAATGCTATAAGGTTAATAACCTGGCTTGTCCCTAAAGAAGAAATATAAGAAGGTACCATCCCTATTTTTTTTAAAGAGCAAGGAACTATGGATGAGGAACATTGCACATAATGTAAGATTTCTTCTATTTTTTGGTTCATGTTTTTCTGATTCTCTCCCTTTTCTTTTTATTGTTTCTTATAAAACTGGCTTTTTTTTTAAGCAAGGAAGGATGACAGGATATCTTAAAGAATTTAGAAGATATTAAAAAAACAAAGAATATCAACAAACATTTATTTTTAATTTGGAAAGAAGTTTCATTTTTTTTTCTTTTTAATTCCTGAGTATGGTAGAAAGATCCCAGGGCATAGAAAGCAAAGATCTGAATTCTCACTTTGGTACTTAAGTCCAGAGAATAGGCTTTTTTCTGTTGTTGCTGTTTTGGACAAAGCCTATGATATCATTATCATATAGGTATCCTGATGAAAACTTCACCTGACAAGGCACTTGAACACTATAACTTGGTCATAGAGAGTTGCTTGAGGCAATAAGAGGTTAAATGACTTTTCTGGGGTCACAAAGGCAGCATATGTTAGAGGCTGTACTGAAACTGAGGTCTTTCTGTCTCTAAGGCCATTTGTATTGAATGTAAGGAATCACATAATTTTTTTCAGTTTTAGTTTCTTCATCTATTTATCTCTTTCTTTTCAGATTTTGTAGGGGAAGTGGCAAGTACACTCTTCAATGCTATATGAATATCAGTTATCCATAGTACATCATATATTTAAAAATGTAAACATGTAGATTTTATATTTGGTAGATAGTTTCTGTGGGGGCTTGTGTTTATTGTTATGGTTGTTTTGTCACTCATTTCATCTGAATCATCGAAAGAGAACAAAGTACATGCCCTAAAAGGCTCATGAAATTTACTCATTGGAGGTCCTCATTAAAAACCTATTTAAACTTATTGTACACCCATTCTCTAATTAACAGTAATTATTGGATTCTAGGGACACAGAAGAATAAGAACAATAACTTGCACCATGTAAAGGGCAGTGTATTTGGAGTTAAAGGCTCCATTTTAAAATGACTGATGATTACTAGCTGTTTGACCACCGTATGCACGCATGCACACGCATGCGCACACACACACACACACACACACACACTCACTTTTGCCTCTTACCTACATTTATGACCAGTTTCATCTGTAGAATAAGGGTATTGGACTACATGATTTCTGAAGTCCTTTCCAACTCTTTATCCTTATATCTATGATACTATGAGTAGAAGATGAAAGAAGAGCTACTATAGGTAGGCACACTGTCAGTAGAGAGTAATGACAGCAAGAGAGCCGGAAGAAAGAAAGAAAGGAAGGAAGGAAGAAAGAAAGAAAGAAAGAAAGAAAGAAAGAAAGAAAGAAAGAAAGAAAGAAAGAAAGAAAGAAAGAAAGAAAGAAAGAAAGAAAGAAAGAAAGAAAGAAAAAGAGAAAAGTAAACTTTTTTTTACAAAGATTTATAAAGCAAAGTAGGCAGGAGAGATTTTTTTGCAATGGCAAATCATCCTATGTACTTTTAATACAGCATAAAATCATAATTGATGATCATGATGATGACACATTTACATAACACTTGAAGATTTACAATTCACCTTCTGGAGATATCATGAAAAAATGAAATTATTAAAAAATTAAATTAAAAATTCATTATCCTCTTTTGGGGGGATGTAGGGGAGTATTCAGTAAATTGTAGAAAATAGGATCCAAAAGCCATCCCAAATAGGTGAAACTACATCAATATGTTAAAGACATATAATTTGGTCCACGTGTCCTTCCAAGCTATTGATGTCTTAGACACTTAGAACTGTCTTAGACAGTTGCCTAAAGCCCTGGGAGGTAAATAATTTGCCATGGTCTTACAGCTAGCAATTGCTAGAATACTATTTGACATAGGGCCTCTGACTGTCTCAGCTTTACCATTTGTAGTTCCTTTGCCTCTGTGTCCTTAGAATGCAAATGTTCCATTCTTTATACCATGCAACTTTTCTTTTTAAAAAAAATTACTTTAGGTCATTTTGACTCTTAAAGGAAGGGTGGTTCTTAAATTATCCAGAAAAAAATTAAGAAAAGATATTCATCAAAGATTGTTATTTACTATACATGTTGATCAAGTCTTGGGAGAAAGTCATATTTAACACATTTTACTGCATTAAGTAAACTTTAAAACTCTTCTCAGCTTTTGGTCACTAATGGAAATGGTGAGAATCATTAGCATAGATAATACCAAATATACTTTTTTATCTGTTTTTTTTTCCTGCATATTCCTTTGGCTTAGATTTGTGTTGATTCCAGTTTTTTTTTTTTTAAATTGTTATATTTCTTAGGTCTTTGTAGTGCTCCACTCATGCCACTGATCACTTCCCATACATAATCTGGGGGACTAGTTGACCTGTTGCAGTCTAGGGGTAGCTTTACCACTCTTCTAGTCTAACATAGTGATAACTTTGGAAGCATACTAATAGTGCCTTGGATCCCACTTGAATGATGGGAAAACTACAGGTGACAGCCCTCAGTTACATTTAATCTACAGTGAATCTGTTTGCAGCTATGGAATGAATTGACTTCATTGTTCATTACTTTCAAAGGTCTGTGATTTCATTAGGGTGCTATTCCATCAGCAACTTAGCAGACAGTTTTCCTGAGATGGTGTTGCAAAAAATAATAATCACTTACTTGATGGCCAACCCATTGGTGGCCAGCCTCTCCCAATTGATCTAGACTGGTCTTAGATGTAGTTGCCTCCAGGCCTGTACATGAAGCCTTTTCAAGTCTGACAGGTTTTGCTAGAGTTTGTGGTCTTACTAACACTGTAAGAATCAGTGGTCCCCTCAAAGCCATGATGAGGCATCACAATAGGACCTTTTAGGTGAGACACTTGATTGCTTTTATGCCATAAATAATGTAAGCTCCACTTTGCCCATGGGAAGCTCCTTGAATTCCATGTACTGTTCTACATAATTATTCATTTAGTCATTGTAAAATCTGGAATTCCCCTGGCTGGGGAACCCTGTACTTTCCTCATAAATGGGTGGTGTTCTTTTGATACCAAGGGAAGAGGCCAACTATCTCTAGATTTATTATAGGTAGTAGTAGTTTAATCGATAATTATGAATACTTACAAAATGGGCAGTCTTCGATCTGGGGCAGCAGCCAGACAGTTCAGTGGATCCCCACCCAAAACCCCCAAAATCCCTATGGTAATTACAGAAAACAGACAAAAGCAGGAGGAGCGAGAGAGTGCATCACTACTACTGGTTTGCTGCTTAGTAATGATCTTGGGAGTTAAGCCAATGTTATGCTCAAATGTAAGTTTGCATACTGATCATGTTCCGGTCACATATGTGTCACAATATTCTTGTTTTGGCTTTCATAGGTCATAGTACCTAAGTTTTGACTCAATCTCTAAATTATGATTCAGTATCGAAGTTATAACTTATTAACAAACAGGTTACCATGTTCAGGCTTCCACCTTTCTCAGAGTCTAAGTTTTTATGGCTTTTCACTTATCACTCTATTTTGTGGCTTTTTTCCCAATAGGAACCCTACAGTCATTAATGTATTTGTTTGTAGACTGATTTATTTTGTAACATTTTGTTTACTTTGAAGAGACTATAAGGAAAGAGGAATATAAAACCATTTGTAGAAGTTTCGACAGAAATCTTCTAATATGATTATCTTCATAGGATCTCTCTAGGGGGAAAAAAACCCTCAAGTATAAGCATATGAAACAAATCAGCAAAAAGAACTTGATGTTAAATTATGTTGTTTTTAGTCATTTCTGACTCTGTGATTTCATTTTGGAGTTGTCTTAGCAAAAATAGTGGAGTGATTTGCCCTTTCCTTCTGTAGCTCATCTTCCAAATGAAAAACTGAGACAAATAGTGACTTGCCCAGGGTCATAGAGCTAGAAAGTGTCTGAGATCAAATTTGAACTCATGAAGATGAGTCTTCCTGAATCCAAGCCCAGTACTCTATTCACTATGCCACCTAGATGCTGTTAAATTATCTTGCTTATTGTTGAAGGTACCACTTGATAGAAAGCATAAAAAAAAATTACAAGTCCCAGACTTATGCCATTGAGATTTCTAATAAAAGGCAACAAAGTGCAGTGACTAGAGCCCTAGATCTTGTGTCAGAAAGTTTAGCTTTAAATGCTGCCTTTACACTTTACTAGTTTATCGTATAAGTCTTTTAACCTCTGTGAACCTATTTCATCTTCTATAAAATGAGAGGATACTATTACTTGTGCAATGAACTACACAGAGTCGTTGAATTCTGGGACACTTTCTCATTCCTATCATATACTTCTTTTTTCTCTCTGGAAAAGTAGAGTAATAGAAAAGGAAGAGAATATTTCAAGATTTCTAGCAGGAAAAAAAGAAAAAAAAACCCCAAACATATCGCATGGTTAGTTACATGTCTAACACGTTGTGGCCAAATATAGTTACAGGTTAGACGTGTGAAATTAAACATGTTTCATGCTTTTTCCCAATCAGTAATTTTGTAAGACATAGGGAGGTTTAGAAATTTAACCACAATGTAGTAAAATAAAATATCACAATTTGACTAATTTAGAAGTGGGGGAGTAGGGAGGAGGGTGAAAATGAGTAAAAGACTTGGATGAATTAGTAAAATGTATGAATCATTAGAAATTTACAAGAAACGTGCACTTTTGAAATTCACCATATTTTTCCTTCCTCTTACCAATATCTATATGTCTTGTTTTTTTTCTCTCTCTGATCCATTTGCCTATGTCTTTAAAAGTTGGTATGATTCTCTCTCACCCTTCTTGGCATTGGACTAAAATTTCTAGACAAAATTTGCAGTGTCTATAGGGATCCAGGGGACCTTCCTCTTTAGCCCTTTCAAAGCTGATGATGACTGAGTTCTGCAAAAACTACTGAATTTGTTGGTAAGTGAGAGAGCAAAGTGAGAGGGAGAGAAAGAGGGAGGGGAGGTGCCATTCTTAATATGGGGTAAGAAACATTTTCAGTACTGAGATACAAATTCAAAAAGATAGCCCTTGTCTTTAAGGAGCTTATATTCCTTGGGTACATAATACAATAGCTAGCATTGATATAGCATTTTAAAAGTTACAAAGTGATTTACAAATATCTCATTTTATCCTCACAACAACCCGGGGGGGATGTAAGTGATATTATTTCTATTTCACAGATGAGTAAACTGAGCTTGATCAGGGTCACACATGTATGATTTGAACCCAAGTCTTCCTGAATCTAGATCTAATACTCTATCCACTGAAGTGCATAATTGCCTCTATTTAAGATAAAGATAAATATGCTTTGTTTCATAAACTTTATACTGTTATGGGCAATAGCTACTTGTTGGTTCCTGATGTTTTTCCTTCTGAATTTCATAATAAAGAGACATCTTGTTTCTTTATCAATCTTGCCAGAAGGTTCAGTGGGCTCATTATATAGACTAATGAGAGGTAAGTAAGCAGCCAGCTCCTTTCAGTAGTAACTCAACTTAGGGGCAGCTAGGTGGCGCAGTAGATAGAGTACCGGCCCTGGAGTCAGGAGGACCAGAGTTCAAATGCGGCCTCAGACACATGATACTCACTGTGTGTGATCCTGGACAAGTCACTTAACTACATTGCCTAGCCAAAAAAAAAAAAAAAAAAAAAAAAGAAGACGATTAAATTTCAAAAAAAATTTTAAAAAATGGTAGCAGGTAGGTGGTGCAGTGAATAGAGCACTGGCCCTGGAGTCAAGAGGACCTGAGTTCAAATCTAGCCTCAGACACTTGACACTTACTAGCTATGTGACCCTGGGCAAGTCACAACCCCATTGCCTAGCTAAAAAAGAAAAAAAAAAGGTAATAACTCAGCTTAAGAAACTATGCCTAGAATTATTATGATCATGGTTAGTTATCTTCTTAGATGTCATTTAGTCCAATCTCATTTTAAAGATAAGGATCATGGGTATGAAGAGGTCATGTGAATTGATCAATGTCACAGAATAGTAAATGAAAGACCCAGGAACTGAACCCAGATGTCTCTGACTCTATATCAAGTATGTTTTTCACCATTCACTCAGGATACCGTAGCACCAGTTTTTAAAGCAATCTTTAATCACCAGTTCTATAAGCAGGTACAGAGAGGGGGTAAGTGATGTGGCTGGTGATCTTCTCCTTCTACTCCTTCCCTTTCCTTATTCATCTCCCCTTTCCATTTCCTTCTACTCCTCCTCCACCTCCCCACCCTTTCAATTCAGCAACATTCCTTAGCTCTGTGCTTGGAGGTCAGGGAGTAGAGAATAAAAATGATATGGTTCTTGTCCTTAAGGACCCCAGTCATGGCTTGACATGTACACAGCAACTCATTAGAATAGAATGAGAAGAGTGGAAAGGCATAGGCTAGCAGAAACACACAAAGGATAAAGGAGAGGTTTTCTTTTTTCTTTTTATCTTTGGGGTTAGAAGAGATAAAAGATCAGAGAGGCTCCATGAAAGATTTGACACATGTCCAAGAACTTAAAGAAAGGAAGGGATTTAAACAAGTCAAGAACTGATTCAATGAACTTATATTAGGCAACTACACATTTCAGACACTGAACTAACCTCGCCAATAGCATACTTTTTATTTCCATTTTCTCTAGCTCTTCAAGCCTGATTTTGGTGTCACTGCCCTTATCTGAAAAAAAAAAAGAGAGCTTCTGTCAGAAAATGGGGAAAAAACTATTAGTAACCCTGATATACACATCAGCAAGCTGTCTTCTTCAGCTAAGGAGAATTCTTCAGCAGACAAATGTACAAAGTATGAAAAGCAGAAAGCAAAAAATAATGCCTCAGTTTTGCTTTCCTCTCATTTTAGTGACATGCAAGCCCATTTAGTGCCTCATACTGGGGCTTGGCTAGTGGTCTTCTGAAACCATTAGTTTCATTATGAATATTTGGGGGGGGACGAAGAGAAAAGAAACTCAGTGCTCAATATTAAATTCATGAGAGACTGGAGATCAGGATAGAAGCAAGATTTAATTCACTGTGAAACCTAAATTAATGAAATATGAATTATGAGGTAGAGAACCTGACTGAATCTTTTAGAATTAATATTAAGTGTATGGGGCCCAATGTTTTTGAATGAGATTCTAGTGTAGATTTCTTTCAAATACTTATGTATTTATATATCAACTTAAGCGTACCTAATACTTACCAAGCAAGTAATTTGCATTGTGATGTTCATATTCACTCAATAATTTCTGAATATTCTACTTCTGATTCAAAATTTAGAGTTTACCATCCTTGACTTAACTTTTTGTCTGTGTAACACAATCTAGTTAACCAGTTTTTTTTAGATGATTGAATGGGAAACTTATTTAAACATAAATTCATTCTTATTTAAATATTCTGGTTAACAGAACATCAAATTTAGCCTCAGTGATCAAGTAAAACATGACCTATTTGTTTAATATAGAAAACCTCATGCATGAGATGAATGGATTAGCTTGAGGTTACAATAAGCTGTTGCCACATTAAATGGTAGTAAAACGTAAGTTAAAATATAGAACTTTAAAGGTTCTAAATAAAATTATTTACTTGAAGGTAATTGTTACTTTTGTTTCATTTTAATGATGTAATTTTACAAGACTTTTAGAAGTCTTTATATACAAATGCACAGTCACATAATATACAGCATGTATTTTAAAAGGAAGAGGAGATACACATATTGGGAGGCAGAATAGAAAAGAGTAAAAATAACCTTGGACCCTGCTTCAGCACTGGACTTTCATTGAAATCTTTGTTTAGCCACTAGCTAGCTATTTGGTTTTGAGCAACTTTCTTAATCTTGCTGAGTTCCAGTTTCCTCATCTGTGAATGTATTTCACAAGACTGTGAGGAACAAATGAGATCAGGATGAAAGTGCTTTTTTGAACCGATAGCATGATGGTCCTGGAGTCAGGAATATATTTCTTAGCTGTGTAACCCTGGGTAAGTCACTTAACCCTGTTTGCATCAATTTCCTCATCTGTAAAATAAACTGGAGAAGGAAGTGGCAAACACTTCAGTAACTTTGCCAAGAAAACTTTAATTGTGGTCACAAAAAGTCAGACATGACTGAAAATGACTGAACAAAAATAGCATTATCCAAATGAAGACTATTCTTAAGTAGTTGTTAATGCTATTGAATGATCAGGCTGTTATAAAAATAGTCAAGTAATAGATACCTCCTTCTCCTAACTTTTTTTGTTGTGGAAACAAGGTCTTTTTCAGACACTACTATGTCTAGTCCAAATCAGATGCTTTTTGAATATGAAAAGTTTCTAATTTTAGGTACTGATTGACTTAATGAGTTTCTCATATACAGACACAGGTACCCATGGACACACACATTATTGTTATACACTTGGAAGAACATAGAAAATTTCAGGAAATTTTTAATCAAACTGATATTCTTATTTGTACCAAAGTAGCAGAAAAGGGGCAGCTAGATGACACAAGTGAATGGAGTGCTGGGCCTGGAGTCAGGAAGACTCTTCTTTCTGAGTTCAAGTCTGGTATCAAACACTTACTAGTTGATTGACCCCGGGAAAGTCACTTAACCCTGTTTGCCTCGGTTTCCTCATTTGTAAAATGATCTGGAGAAGGAAATGGCAAACTACTCCAGTATCTTTGCCAAGAAAACTTTAAATAGGGTTACAAAGAGTTGGACGTGACCAAAACAACAACAGGAAAGGGTTGGTGTTGTGTACCCTATTGGGCCGTTGTAAATAAAGAAGAGACCAATACTCCTTTTCTAGGCTAAATTGAATTTATCATTGGGTTTTTAGTTCTCCACTGTTAGTGGAGAAGAGCAAGCCAAATCTCCCTTAGCAGTGGGATTTGAACCAGGACACCAGAGGATACAAATCAACCCTAAATTCACTGGCATGTTCCAGAGGCAGCATATTTCCCCACAAAAAGTGAATTTTCATTTGACACCAGCAATTAGGGGACTTCCCAGGAAGCAGAAACAATAATTCTGTAAAAAGCATAATGATTTTGGTAAGCTGACCACCTCATTCACTTTCTAGAAATTACTGTGAAGATTGGAAAGGAATAAATAGTTTTGAGTACCACAACTGAACTAACCAACTTGATGACATGGAGTAGGTCGCATTACCCAGGTACAACAACCTTGAAAGTTGGACTGGTGAATTTTGATCCTGGCCCCCTTAACTTTATCTTTGAAGGAATTATTTACTATTTTAATCCTTTAACTTCCTGAATTGGTATATTTCTTTGTCTAGCAATTTATGGTTCTACCTCCCAACCTCACAAGCCTCTTTTGCTTAAAAATAAACAAAAATCAGTGTGTCACAGTATAAGGAGCCAGAGATTTGCAGTCAAAGGGCCTGGTTTCAAGTTGCAGTCCTTATTCTTACTACCTGTCTGACCGTGGGCAAGTCATTTCATTTCACCTGTAAAATGACCTGATAACCTCCAAGTGTCCTTCCTGCTCTTGAACTATGATCCTATGACCCAGAATGTAAAATATAAATAAAGGGCAAAATAGTATCTTTTTCTTTAAAAGGGGTTGACTTGTGTTTATCTGTTAAATAGATTTGGTTACCAAACCTTACATAAAATATACCTTTAAAAACTCCTTAATAGAGAAGCATATGGGGGCAGGGATATTTTATGCATAGCCAGCTCAGTGCAGACAGTCAGTACAATATAATGTTATCATCATGTGACTCTGGTGCAGGCGCATGTTGGATGGAGTGCTGGAGTTGGAGGCAAAAATAGCTAGGTTAGAAGTCTGCCCATCCTTACTAGCTTTGGATTTAGCCATGTTACAACTTTTCTAATGCTGAGTTTTCTCATCCACAAATTAGGGATCATAATAGCACCTACACACAGGGCTATTACAAAGATCAAATGAGATATTGTATATAAAATGCTCCATAAATTCCAGCTTTTCTCATATTTTTTTAAAATTATGTTCCCTGAAACATTTCTTCTTATAATCAACATCATATCAGTCAACTAGCATTTATTAAATGCTTACTCTGTACCAAGCACTGTCCTAAATTCTGGAGATTCAAAGAAACAAATTTAACCACACACACACACACACACACACACACACATATACACACACACCATTATGTGTGTATTATTGAATAATTTTTTGATAGAGGAGACAAAATGTAAACAACTATGGACATGTAAGGTATATACAGAGTAAATGGGTGATATTCTCAGAAGGAAGGAACTAACAGTGGGAGTGGGGGATGAGGGACCAGGGAAAGCCTTTTATATAAGGTAAACTGAGTCCAAAAGGTAGAGCAAAGGTCTGGTCCTGCTTCTCTTTACCAAATTCTCCATGTGGTAAAGTGGTTTTGTTTTACTAAGCAAACTACAATCTAATACTTTAGAGAATAACATTTCAAATGTGATTATAAAAAAAGCAGTGCCACCCTAGAGTAATTGAATAAAAGTACCTTGTATAGATGCTCAATAAAAAAACATTATAGTTTTTATTCATTCCTTTAAATATGAAATACATAGAAATAATAATTTTGGACTGAAATAATGCTTATGTCTCAGCAAGACACCACCTTAGATAGACATGACCTTGAACAGATTCGAGAATTTTGTATTCAGATCATTTTTATTAACAGGGGTTGTATTGAAGCAATTTAAAGTAATTAAATATTTTAGCAGTGACAGGTTGATGTTGTTTAATGACAGGTGTGTCATTTGTATGACAAGTCAGCTAATTCGACAGAATATATTTTTGTCCTATAGAGTCCTCTACCTCATTTTTAATCCTTTAGAGATCAAACGTTTGCTTGTTTCTGAATGTTTCAAGTTATATCAATCTGTTTGGTTGGAGAGACTGATAGATTTTAATTCAGAACACATGCCTTTTCTGTCATTAGCTTGGATCATTTTGGCTGATCATGTTTATTTCACTGGAGATATAACAGGAGAATTGCCACACCAGGACTGATTTTATAATTCTATAGCTGAAGGTTCTTTTTGAGAGATATACAGAGGACTTCACTGTCTTTATTATTGTAACTAACCTCTCTGTACATTTTTGAGTACCTTCATATCTTTGTAGAGATGAAGAAATCAAGATTTAGTGTAGCATTGTAGACTCACCATACTTTTCTATAAGGATAAGGGGAATTTTCCAATTTAAATTTCAATGTGTCCTAGTGATACATAACATTTTGCTGTTGTAGTAGCACACTTGTATGTCTTCAAGTAACAGTGTATGAATGAAAGCCATTGTTGCATTTCACCCAGTAGCTTAGAGTACTATCTAGGTTGGTTATACTCTTCTTGACCTAATTTTCATGTTATGAGCTGATGGCATCAATTAAGATTGATGTCATAGGAGGTGAGTATAGTTAGTATTCTCCTCTTAATGCCTTTTCCCAAAAAATATATTGAATATATATTTTATACACAGCATATGAACATGTTGGTTCCCTTGATTGAATGTAAGCTCCTTAAGGTCAGGGTATCTTTATTACCCAATACTTAACACAATGCCTAGCACAGCCAATACATGACACATGCTTGCTAATTGATTGAATGCTAGTTGCAGCTAGAGTGAAGTAAATATACTTATTATACAAAAGTTTCTCATTTCCCTCCTTAAATTTTGTTTCCCTGGGCTAAGGTAGTCTTTATGTCTGTTAGTCAAGAATCAAATAGTTTATCAGGCAAAGGCATTTTACATAGTATTTATCACTTATACCACATTTCTTTTATAAGAGGCGAGAATCTGTGTATAAATTCAAGGTTGTTTTTTAAACAAAAACTTATATTCTTTTAGATAGCTTCATTTAATGGGGATTAGCAAAAAAATTAGGAGTAATAAAAGATATGACACAGGAAAACATGAATGGGGGCAGCTAGGTGGCGCAGTAGATAGAGCACTGGCCCTGAAGTCAGGAGGACCTGAGTTCAAGTCTGGCCTCAGACCAAACACTTGACACTTATTAGCTGTGTGACCCTGGTTAAGTCACTTAACCCCGATTGCCTAGAAATAAAAAAATAAAAAAATATCAATGGTACCAAGATCCCATTTCCAGACCAAAGGCAATTGTTTTGTGTGGAAGGCAGGAGATGTGTGATTTGAAGCCTACTGAATGGGTGGTGACCTTAGAATCAGGAAGACTTGACATTGAGAACCAATTAACTGCTTAACCTTGAATAAACCACAGTCATAAAATTTTAGAATTGGGACTACAGAGATAGATAGTCTAACTTTTTTTATGAATAATATCTAGAGAGATTAAATGACATTCTCAATCTCTGTGGGCCTCAGCTTCCTCTTCACAAAATTATATCAGTTGGACTACTTAAACTCTAATGTCTACTCCATCTCTAATCATCTGTTATTCTACAATTTAATACTTTTCAAGATTGGCTTAGTAGAAAGTTAAAAAAAAATAAAAAGAAACATAATGGAGCAGGGGGAGGGAACCAAGATGGTGGATTAGAGGCAGCCCAGGTCAACTCCCTCAACATTACCCTCCAAACAACTTTAGAATAATGCTTCAAATTAAACTTTGGAGCCACAGAACTTTTACAGTGTAGGGGAAAATGTATGTGTGTGTGCAATGATTAAACCTTATTCTCATTAGAATTGGTTCAAAGAGGGAAGAATAAATAAATACAAACACATACACATGTGTATAGAGATATAACTTACTCAATGGTGAAATAGGATAAGGAGAGGTTAAGAGAATGGGGGGAGGATAATAGAAAGGAGGACAGATCAAGGGAAACAGTGGTTAGAGACAAAGTAGACTTGAGGTGCAAGATAAAAAGAGAGAGAGGAGAAAGAAAAAAGGGATGAAAGGAAAACATAATTGTTAATGATAACTGAATGTGAGTGGAATGAACTCACCCATAAAACAGAAATAGATAACAAAATGGATTAGAAACCAGAATCTAACAATTGTGTTGTTTACAAGAGACATACTTGAAACAGAAAGAAATTCACAGAATTAAAAGAAAGGATTGGAGCCCAATCTAATATGCTTCAGCTGAAGTAAAAAAGGCAGGGATAGCAACCGTGATCTCAGACAACAAAAAAGCAAAAATAGGCCTGTTTAAAAGATAATCCAAGAAACTACCTTCTGCTAAAAGTTACCATAGACGATTAAATAATATGCAAAATTTTACGGCAAGTTTATCTGATAAAAGTCTCATTTCTCAAATATATACTGAGTATAGAACTGAGTCAAATTTATAAAAATAGCCATTCTCTAATTGATAAATCATTAGAAGATATAAACAAGTAACTTTCAGAAGGAGAAATCAAGGCTATCTATAGTCATACAAAAATGCTCTAGATCACAGTTGATTAGAAAAATACAAAATAAAACAACTCTGAGGTACCCCTTCACATCTATTAGAAATGACAAATGCTGGAAGGGATGAGGGGGAAATAGATACATTAATTAACTATTGGTGGAGTTGTGAACTGGTCCACCCACTCTGGAGAACAGTTCGGAACTAGTCCCAAAGGGCTAGAACACTGTGCATACCCTTTGATTCAGCAATACCACTGTTAGGTCTGTATCCAAAAGAGATCAAAGAAAAAGGAAAAGGGACCATATATACAAAAATATTCATAGCAGCTCTTTTTGTGATTATAAAGAATTGGACATTGAGAGGATGCTCATTAATTGGGGAATGGCTGAACAAGTTGTAGTATATGATTGTGATGGAATATTATTGTGCTATAAGAAATGACCAGCAGGACGATTTCAGAAAAACCTGGAGAGACTAACATGAACTGACACAAGGTGAAGTGAGAAGAATCAGGAGGTCATTGTGCACAATAATAGCAATGTTTTAATGATAATCAACTGTGAAAAACTTGGCTACTCTGATTAATACAATCATCCAAGAGAATTTCAAAGGACTCATGAAAAACTACTATCCATTTCCAGAGAGAAAACTAATGAACTCTGAGAGCAAATTGAAGTGTAATGTTTCACTTTATTTTTCTTGCCTTTTGTTTCAAGTATGGATAATATGGAAATATGTTTTGCATGATTTTACATGCATAAATCATAACATACTGTTTGTTTGGGGAGAGGAGACAGAGAAAATTTGGAGATAAACATTTAAAAAGAAAAGAATACAAAAAATCAGTAATTAAATAAGAAAAAAAGAGGTTGAAAAGAGCTGAATGTTGGACAATATTCTTCCCTTATCTTTGTTCATTTTCCTCCAAACAATCACTCTTTTCTTGATTCTTTCCACCCAATAACTCTCACAGCCTTCTTTTTTTTAATCACTTTAGATATCACATTAATCAGGACTCTTCTTTCTGGATGTTGCAATAAATACCTCCTAACTAATCTCTTAGTCTCCAGTCTCCTTCCTTTCTAATTTATTCCATATATTGTGTCCAGATTAAGTACAAAAGCCTACATCTTGTCATAGCACTCCACTGCTCATGAACATTCTCTTCATCCTATTTTCCCTCCTCCAGTACTGAGCATAGTGCCTTCCTAAGTCAGTGTTTAATAAATATTTGTTGACTAAATAAATTAGCAAATTTATCATTTCAATTCATTAAGGGGTTCCTAGTAGTCTGGGAAACCTAATTTTGCCCATTGTGTTCCTAACTTACTACCAGAGAATGATTTAGATACCTACAACTCAGTTTTGCATTAAGAAATATACCATAGCAAGATTTCACTTATTCATTGAAATCATGAATTCTGGTTATTTGGGAATTTCAAAAGTTCTCTTTTTGAAAGTTACTTAAATTGTATCATTTTCATGTGTTGACAATTCAAATTGCTTTTGCAAAATCTGACAGAGGTTATAAAGGTAGAATCTATATAGAACACCAGATTGATGAATAAAACATCACATTTTTATTTATGCTTTGACTAAAAAAAATACTCAATGAACAGGCTGTTAATTGAAAGCATTAATCCTCATTGAGGGCTAAAAGCTCTTGAAAAATGGAACACACTGTGCAGAGTAACACAAAATCTCAATGTTTATTTAAGTTGCATTTAGAGAGATATTGCAACAGCAAATACAAAATACTTGACTTATGATGTGATTGCTGACTTATGGATCTTCACTTGTGCTTCAAATCCCGACTGTAAAACCATATTGGGGGGGGGGGGGACAATCAAATCATGCACTGGTAAATAAAGGATAATGGGTATTCAAATATTTAAGGGTATTTAAATGTGGTTTTATACTCTATATACATTCTATGTCCTTAACACCAAGTATTCTGAAAAACATGTAAATGAGGCAAGGATTAGTTCCAGGCATTCATCTCTGGTGTTCACATATACATGGGAAACTCTTTCAGAGATAGGGGTATTGATCAATGTTATCTTCCAAACATCCTACTGTATGTTTTTCTGTGTGACCTTACAACGTTCACCTTTACAGTATTAAAGAACTACCTTAATTTATCTAAAGGGTTACTTTTGACAGCAATTTCTCTCATTTATTTTGCTCATTCCAGTAGAACCTAAACTCTTTGAAGGCAAAGGGGCTGACATTTTTTTTTTCATTTGTCATTTAACTCTGTCATTATTATAGAGTGCTGGACTTCGAGTCAAGAAAACTTAGATTCACATTATATTTCTAACACTCAATTACTGTGTCACTATGGGCAGGTTGCTTAACCTCTTTGAGCCTCAGTTTCCTCGAGGACAATAATGTCGTAAGTGACTACTCAGAATATAAGACTCGGATGAGGCATCACCCTTATGAACCTTGCAATGCTACACAAATGTTCATTGTTTTTGTTATTGTTATCAATTGTGTTCTCAGCTCAGCAAGAACTCTGCATCTTGCACATAGTAAGAGCTTAATGAACATTTATTTAATTGTCCTTAACAATTACTATTCATAATAATTTATTAGTCCATGTTAATCTAGTTGTAAGTTTAGGATTAAATATTTGAACTACCTTCTAACAGAACTAGTCTACAACCCTAGTAACAAAACATTAAACTTATGTCTTTTTAAATGTAGCATTCCCTCTGGGCTCACCCTCAGAAGACAGCTAACCATTTATTTCCTTAGTATTCTGGAGGTAGCTCTGAAAGGTTATGGCTCTTAATATCATTGCCCAGGAACTACCATCTGGTATACATCACCCCTCCTCATATTGATCAACCAGCTGACATCCAGTGACTTCTACAAAAGGATATTTGCAGAAGAGGTATCACAAGAGCTCTGTTTACAAAATAATATCCTGAACAGGAGGCGCAAACGTGAGTTTCCTTTGTAAACCCATGGTTCCTGCAGAGATAGAACTCAAACATAAAGTACAAAGTGCTAAGGCACATATGTAGTGAACAGAGGAGGCAGACTAGCCAGATGGGGCTGATTCTTGGTCCTAGAAGACTTTTCCTCTCTTTGTGGAATCCCTATTAAGTTTACTTCTGGGCTTAGCATTGGTGGTGGATGAGTAGCTCTTGCTCCTCATTGGACTCAGCTACTGTTGCTACCAGATCCAGTCTTATATTGATTCTTGCTGCCAAAGGGATCTTGGATGGCTCTTCTGCCATTTCAAAAAGCATGGAGTTTTAACCTAGTCAATTCCATTTTAGGATGCTCATTTACTGAAGATTATGGGAAAAATAAATGTAAAAGGTTTAAGGAACTTGTGCCCAGGGACATATGGAGGCTGGTTGGGAGATAAGGCAGCAACTATCCCTTTAGCCGTCTGAGTTTCAGGGCAGTCCTTATTATAGGAAAGCCTTCACTGAAAAGAATGACAAGTCAACATCTTAAACCTTGGTATGCAAAGGTTTTTGGTTTAGCTTCTATTAAATCTTCAGTCCTTTTAGCTTCTTAACCAACTTTCTATCTGAGTCATCATGGCCAAAATAGATTAATGATATTCCATGTGTTTGGATTTGTATGGTCACAGAATATTAAACCCATTCTATGTAACTCAAAAGGAAGAGTAAATCAGAGCATAAGAACTAGGCCCTCATTGGCCAGTCACCTTATTGTATAATGTATCACTGTGACTATCTGAATTCACAACTTAAAACTCATCTTTTATAATTTATGAATTTAGAAATGATGTGCCTCTAACTTACTGAATGCACTTGAAGATTTCCCCACTAGGTTGTCTCTTGTAGTTTATGGTTCTGAAATCCCTTTAGGAAGTCCAAATATTTGAATAAGAACCAGAAGCAGTTTCTAACTCGAGTATTCTATTCAATAATTAGCCACATATCCTCGGGAGTCTATTCCTAAGACATGTTCATGGAATGTGGGGACCTTTTCCTACCCTACCTCTACACATCAACCTCTGGACTGTTGACCAGGACCAGCCAATCTATTAAGCCCATGGTAGGGAAGAGGGAAATGTCTTATTTCCCTTCCCCAGCACTCCTCCCTGCCTTGCTTTGCTATTCTATTGGCTCTAATACAGGAAAGTGGCTTTGACTCCTAAGAAAGAAAGGACTTTTCTCTATCTGAGATTCAAAGCTACCTTGTAAGTCATGAGAATATCCTATCTGGACAAGTACTTCCTTCCTTTTCTTCACCCTCCTTTAGACCTTCCACTGACTGACTCAGGAGTTGTTTTAAAGCAAATTTTGCTAGGTAAGCCATTTTTGTTTTTCTTGCTCCTATACCTCTTCACATTTCTATAACCCCTTCTTTGGTCATCTCATCCATTCCAATGGCTTCAACTATGATGACTTCTAAATAGATCTATATATCCAGTTTTCCATTTCTGCCCCGCCACCACTACCAGCTTCATTCCTACATTTCTGACTGACTCATGGATACCACCTGTACCTGGATGTCCTACTTGCATTTTGAAGTCAATATATTCAAAACTAAACACATCATTATTCACCTAAACTTCTGGCTCCGTTATCCTTCTAGTCATTCAGGCCAAGAACTTCAGATTCATCTTTTATTCTTCAATACTTTTTTCATTCTCCAAATCCAATAAAATGTCAAGTTTCATCTTTTTATCTCCACAATGTCTTTCACATCCACCTCTGCCCTGCTTTTTCATTCATACTGTTTAAGCACTAAATATTTCCCACAGGAGGATTTATAATGGCTTCCTGAATGGATTCCATTCTAACAATCTGTTCTCCAATCCACCCTTTACATAGCTGTAATGTACAGATCTGAATATAACATTATTAAAAAAAACTGTTGGTGGGTCCTCATTTCCTTGAGATAAAATGCAAACTTCTTTGTTTAGAGCTTAATTCCTTTCTCAAACTTGTTCCAGTATACATTTCTTATTTCTCATAACTCCCCTTAATATGTTCTATATTCCAGACATATTTGACTATTAACTGTTTTTCAATCTTGTCCTGACTTGTTCCACCTCCATGTTTGTACAACACCCTGCTGTCCTTCATGAAATACACTTCATCCACATCTTCTTTTGTTTGACTTTTTTTTGAGGCTCAGCTCAGAAGCTGTCTCATTCATAAATCCTTTTGCAATAAAACCTTTGCATAAAGGGAAACATTTTGCAAGCCTTAACACACCCTAAAATGTAAATGATTACTCTAAAATTATCCCCTATCTTCCCAGGTGAAAGTACTTTCTCACTTGCCCCAAATTTCCTTTGCATTTTGTCTAAATCTTCACTTTGCTGTATCACATTTTACCATGTATCATACTTATTCTTACACATTTCTTCCCCAAGTACTAAAAAAAAAAGACATTTTATAATAATCTATGCCCATAGGAATCATTGATATTCTCCACTAGGTTAGCCAAAGTCATCCACCTAAGGCTATAGACCCTTTCTCCATGTTTATGATATCATGAGGAGACCATTTCTGGCTCTCCACCTATCATGCCCCATCCTTGCCCACATGAACAAGCCTATCTCTCTTCCTGTTATATATTTCCCTGATGACATCTTTTATTCTTGTTTTTTTTTTTAATTTCCTTATTGATTGTAACTAGCTTGTACTCATCATGTATCTTTCTCTCACTCTATATCTACTGGAGGATCTATTTAGGATTATAGATCTAGAACTAGAAGACACTTCAGAGACCAAGCAGTCTAATCTCTTGGTTTTTTACAAGTGAGGAAACTTAGATCAAGGGGATTAAGTGGCTTACCTAAAGTATCACAGCTAATACTCATCAGAGGCAGGATTTGAACTCAGGGTTTAGGACTCTAGTTTTGGTGTTCTTTCTATTGTAATACATTTCTAAGTCATGTACAATAAAGAAGTGATATGCCTTATTCTACTTATTTGATTGTGAGCTCTTTTGTGACAGTGACTACATCATTAATTTTCTCTTCATATTCTCAGCACATTGCACAGATTTTTGGAAAGAAGAATCTGGCAAAATTAAATCAAGCACAGAAAAATATGTTTGAGCTCATGTCCAAGTACAGTCACTGATGAGCAGAACATTAGCATGGACATTTGTAGATTCAGCAGATAGTATGTAATCATTTCTACCCTATGTACATACTTTTTTTTTTCTTTGAATGTTTTACTGAATATGTGAAAGCTCATGCTGCTTTTCAAAATGCTCATGTCAAATTTGTGTTGCCATGGGCTTGGACTGAACAGGCACATCTGAGGAAAACTCATTAAAACCACATGGATGAATGCTTGCAATTTAAAATGATGTGTGCTGTGTAGCAAACAGGTTTTTTTTTTTCGTTCTGAACATGTCCTTGAGTAATGGATAACAATCATTGTAACAAAATTGTGCTGAGAAAATAATTCCTGTCACTTTAGTGGACTTAAGTCATTATATAGGTATTACTAAATTTGAGATTATTTTTTATAATTGCTTTTCTTTTGAATGGAATTTTGAACTAATTATTTTATTTTAGATAGAAAAGGTTTTATTAACTCATCTCAGGGGTTTCAAAAATTCACAGAAAAACAACCTAAGAGCACATGTACTATTAAAAGTCAGTATAATATTAACATTTAGAGTCTTCTAAAGGCTACAATCTTAGTTTGTGAGTTAGAAGCTTTCTGAGTATATGGGACTAAGGAAGTAAGAAAGGTCTTATTGTCTTTGCAAGAAATGTTACATTAATTTTTTTTATTATATAGGGTTTCTCATTAATTTAGCACTTTGCACCACTGGAAAAATTTCACAGTATTTATTAGTATCCTAAAAATTGTTTCAAGTATTGATAGTAGGTCTTAAATTATAAATTTAATGACAATATGTGCAATTTGAGTTATGTTGCCCTGTGCTTTACAAATAAAGGGGACATAAAATAGATATAACATAGAAGAGTGCTTTAAAAATGTATTTAAAGGATGTAATTTTTATGTAATTTATTCAGGATCTTAGCCAAAATTAAGGGAGAGGGAGAAAAGAAAATGCTATTGACACTTGTCATTATTATACATGGACTAACATCATTGCCTTGTCTGTGACTTAATAGAGGTTTTGTTTTTTTTTTAAACATCTCGGAGATTTCATAAGATAAAAAACCCAGGTTGAGTAGTGGCAGATATATTACTGAAGGTGAATTCTTTGGTGATGGTGAAGGCCTCTACTAAAAAACAATATCTTTCATTTCTGTAATGGAATAGGGGGAGTTTAACCTTTTTAGTGTGCGTTATAAATCCCTTTTGTAGTCTGGTAAAGCCTATGGACCCACTCTGAATGATGTTTTTAAACACATTGAATAAAATGCACAGGATTAAAAAGAAAACAAATTATGTTAGAATATAGTTATCAAAATATGTGTTTTTAAAAGTTTGTGGAATTCAAGTTAAGAACCATTGTCATAGTGTTTAAGTTTACAAAGAACTTTTCTCAAATACCAAAGAAAAGACACAGACAGAGGAGATTCATTCATATTCCAGTTTTGCCCCTTATTACTTACTTACCTATGTTTCCCTAGGCAAATCCCCTTACCTTTCTGGGCTTCAATTTTTTTACTGGTAAAATGAATTGGGAAGTTGGATTGCAACAGTGAATGTCTCTGGAGTCCATAATCAAGTAATAAGATTGTGCCACCTATATGTAACTTAACTTAAAAATATGACCAATCAGTTTGATATAAGAAAAACCACTTGAGGAAAAGACATTGTTCAGATAGTTTAGTTAATTTTGATGTCTGGACTACACTTAATGGGATTTTAAAAAAATCTTCTATGGTATTTACAGCATTGACAATTTGTCAGCATTATTTATTAAATGTTCATTGTTTGGGTGGTATTAACTGTTGGATTATAAATGGCACAGTTGGAATGGGGATCTCAGTCCTTGGCTGTTTGTCTTTGAACTAGTAGGATAGATACTATTGCTTCTGCCAAGATTTCTCTGTTCCATAGAAAAAAAAAATTCTTTCCTGGTGGGCTGCTGTGATTATTTTATTCTGGGTGTTACCTTTGATGATTTAAGGACAAAGCTAGGGTCAACTGGGCACAGCAGGCTAACAGCTAATAAGCATCTCAAAAGGAGTCATAAATGTTTGTGAAACTGGAAGAAGCCCACAGCCCAACTGAATTGGTAGGAGGTTTAATTCACCTCCAGTAATATTTCAGCATTTAATTATTTGTTCCCTCTTCCTCTTATAAGTCTCTCACAAAACCAACTCTTCTGTGGGTTTTTTTCCTCCCTGTCAGTGGCTATCTCCGTTTTGTTTCTAATTTCTTTCCTCCAATATTATTTGCTCTCCTTTCCTGCTGCCCCCAGTCTCTTTCTCTTCCATTCCTCATCGTTTACTCTCCCTTGTCTATTCTTAGACGAGTAATTTCATCACTTTTGAGCTACAGATTCCTAATTTGTAAAATGGTAGTAGATGACCACCCCTGGACTGGATTCCAGAAGAGCACTCTTTGTTCTTTGTCATATCAATATTGAACTGCCTGGAAAACCTGGCTTGGGCTCTAACTCTTGAATTACTGTGGATTGCTCTTCCTGTCCTCCAGATTAAACCTCATCAAAAACAGAAAGGAACAAATGCAAAGCACAAAGACTGGGGCTTTTTCACAGGGCCATTTGATCCTCAGGGGATCAAATACCCCTTACGTAGCTTAGTTAGGACTTGAACCCAGGGTTTGCACTCTATACACTATGCCATTCTGCCTCAAATGGTAAAACGTTTTGTTATATGGGATATATTTTTTCCCTCTGGGAAGGGAAGAGGAAGCATCCAAATTAAATTGTGCAAAAATGTTATATTTTGTGGAGTCATTTTTTCAGTTATGTCCAACTCCGTGACCTCATTTGGGGTTTTCTTGGCAAAGATATGGGAGTGGTTTGCCATTTCCTTCTCCTGCTTATTTTATAGATGAGGAACTGAGGCAAACAGAGTTAAGTGCCTTGCCCGTGGTCACACAGCTAGCAGTGTTTAAGGCTAGATTTAAACTCAGGAAGATGAGTCTTCCAGACTCCAGGTCTGGCACTCTGCTTTGCCACCTACCTATCTGAACTGTACTATATATGTATGCACATTTATGTACCTATGTATGTATATATGCAGCTTATGTATAAAACTTCAAAATTATTTTTTAATTTATAAGACAGTAAAATTGAATTCTAAAAGTCTTGGTTTTTTATTTGTTTGTTTTGTTTTGTTTCTTAAAGTCATAACAGATAGAGAGCTACCCTTCTAAGCCAGGACAATATAGGTTCAAATTCCACCTCTGGGCAGGACATTTAATGTCCCAGATGTTTTAGGCATCTCTGAGGCTCTAAACTGCAGAAAAAAAGTGCTGACCTGAAGAGGGAGAAAGTGTTTCCTCACTAGGGATTGTACATTACATATCTCTATTTCCAACATAAAACAACTCTCCCTTCTAAGTTTGATTTTATCTCCATTCCCTCCCATAGATCTCCCAAAAGATTGTTCCAGAACTTTGCTTTCATGCCACTAATTACAGATAGAACTTTAAAAGTAAATGGAGTGACACTCTGTGGTGTTCTGGTATAATTCAGGATAAAATTCATTAAAAATACTGGCAGGTGAACATTTTGGTATTGGCAAATAACTTCAACTTTTTGAAAAGAGTATAATGTCGTAAAATATTTTCTTAATAACAAAGGAGCAATAAACAGAATAATAGATACCCCCCCACACACACACACACCTTACATGAAAGTAATTTCCCAGAAGAAATGTGAAGAGGAGTGCTCTATTTATTAGATTAGCTAATCTCACATTAGTTACAAAACTCAATGAGAAAAGGGAACGGAGCACTCCCTGTCAGTCAACAAGTATTTATTGAATTCGAGCATTCTTTATATGCAAGTCATTATGTTAAGTAACATGGGTCATATGGAGGTTAATCAGATACTGTCCCAGGCAACCTGGAGCTTGTATTCTAGCAGGGGAAGTAAGGCACATATACACAAATAATTGTGTTAATCAGAATGGCATTTTGTACCACTGTTTAGACAGTGGCTTTATGACCACCTGTGGAAATCCTTCTGTTCCTCAGAGATCCCACTCATAAGACCAATGACTTACAGGTTTAGGGGACCTTATAAATCATCTAGTCTAATTCCTGGATTTTATAAGTGAGGAAAATGAGGGCTAGAGACCTTAAGTAACTAGCCTTGGATCACACAAGTAGAGAGTACCACCTCCATTTATAAAGATACATTATGTAAATGTATGATATTTTAAATATTTGACATAAATAAAAGCTTTTAAAAATATATTAATGGAGGAATCAGAAATCTGAACTTTATTGCACACAATATAACACTTGATTTTATAGCCAGCTAGCTAGCTAGCTAGATGTACAGATATAGATAGTGTTGTATTATTTATAGTTATATAAATATAACTTACTCTATTTTATTCTGCCCTAGTTATTTCATACATTTATGGTCCATCTGGACTTCATTATATACATATATTTTTTCCGTATTGTTTAGTATTCTTTTAGATTCACAGTGGTTTTGTAATACTTTCTCCTCCATATAGTAGTGCTTCTTAAGAGTCTCCTTTTGTTGGCATGTATGAATTTCTGAATTTGTCAGGGTATTGGTATAGTATTCAGACTATCCACATGTTATTCCTAATTTTTGATTATATCTTTTCTCAATCATATAATTTTTTATATCTTCAAAAAAACATTTTGCAAAAATTGATAGTTGATGTTATGCTGGTTTATGCTTCCTTCCACCAGGTATCTCCCTATTGCCCTTTCAGTCAAACACAATTTTGCTTCTTCAGAAACTGTGTTGTTTCATGATTCATAATCACATAGCATCCTTGGGAACAGATAAGTGTTAGAAAGCTGAGTTTTTATGTTAGAAAGCAGTTGGAAATGATTAAAAATTATGCAATTTCCTAAATGCAAAATAACTCATTTTCTACTCTGACCTCATGTATTTGTCCATTTGAAATAACTAGTAATAATAACATAATAACTATGTGGTGATGTATTACCTCATTGAGGTGTCTATCTACTTTTATGGTAGAATCTGGATTATAGGTACTCCTTATTCATTAAACAGGTGGTAAAGTAACACTGAATATGAAAAAGAACTCACAAAATCTTAGCAGAGCCAGAGGAAGACATCCAAGGAACTAGAGATGACTTTTATGCAATACAGAATACAAGGAAAATAATTACACAGAATGAAAAAATAGTGGTGGGTTGTAATCTGCATTAGTTGAGGGCATAACCACATTCAGGAGATATGAGTCTATTAAAGTAATAGACTCTTTGTCCTGCTTTGTCCATTTGTATGTACTTTGTGTAGATATCTGAGGTTCTTATTGTTGCCTTTCTTGCTGAATGTAATCTCCTGTGAATTATTGAACAATTCCACTACCATTTTCTTAATATGCTATACCTGTTCATTCTGTGCTGTCTAGTTTGCTAGTTATATCTGAACAATTTTCTACATTTTCAATTCAAAATTCCTCTTGATCAGTTCCATAAATCTCCAGGTTATTGTTTTCTTCTTCCTATTAGAATTAAATTTTTTACTCAAAGTCCATAATCCATATACCCTAAGAACTGAAATGGGTCTCTGAAAAGGGTTTATTTGACTGTGACAGTGGAGGGGAAAAGAGGGAAGAGATTCAGGAGGGCAGAGATTACATTGATAGCTTTGATTCATATTGCATTAATCCATACTGAAAGTAAACTTGAATGAGTTTCTAATTTAATATGATATAGGGAGAGACATATATAGAAAAGAGCAAAGAATTTATAGATCTATGGCCTCATGGGTAAGAGGATTTTCAGAATTGAGGTGGAGAAATTGAAGAAATACCTAATTTATTAGGACACAGTGGGGAAAAATAACTAATTGCAATATTGTCTGGCTGTTGACATTTATTGACAACATTCAATTTAACACAAAAGACAATTCTGAAACACTCACTATGTGCAAATAATTTCTAGGATTTCTAGGATTAAATGAGGTATATCTCTGTCCTCCTGGAACTTGAAATCTAAAAGAGTAATGTGGATACTATATGTACGTTAACTAGTAATAATACAAAGTAAAATGTGATAAATGCAAAGAAGATATTAGGACAAAGTTACTATGAGCATTTAGAAGAAGAAGGTACCATTTTATAGTACCTGGAGTAATCAATGAAGGCTTCATGGAGATACTCAAGTTGTATCTTGATAAATGAGGGAAATTCCAAAAAGTAGCAATGTAATTGAGAGGGAGAGGATTAAGAAGAAGAATCAATGGAGATAAAGAAGGAAATTTCAGAGAGTTAGGAGAAGAATGAGGCTATGATAGTGTAATGGTAGTCACAGAATGGGAATTTATCCACAGTGTCAAATGCTATATAGAAATCAGTAAGTATCAAAATTGAAAAAAGAAAAAAAAAAGACGATTGTGTTTGTTACTTGGAGGGAGTCATTAGCAAACCTGGACAATGCTTCATACAGAGTAGTTAGCAAAGAAGGGGAACCAGTTAAGTATTGGCTGTTCTTTATAGGAGTTTGACAGCAGAGAAGAAGAGATTGAAGGTCCATGACATAGCAAGGATATGTAATGGAGTACCACTGCAGAGGAGGCAGAAAAATAACCGAGAGCAGAGGTGGAAGGATTCATCAGTGTAAAGAGACTCATTTTATCCTCTAATCCTGGAAAAGAGAAAATGTTATATGTTTTCTAAGTTTGTCTTCCCACTTACATTATCATTTTTACCATATTTTTGACTGGCCCTGGCAATATTGAATGACCTGAGAAGAAGAAAAAAAAAGGATATGAGTACTATTCACAGCATTGAAATAACAAAAGCATGTATATATATACACATATACATGCTTGTATATGTACATGTATATGTGTGTATAGTGAAGAGCCTAATAAATAGAAACACCCATAGGACTGATGAAATTAAAAAAAATGGTTGTTGTTTGTCTTTAGTTCTCAAATAGAACCATAGCATCAGGAAGATGATGCTATGACTTGAAAGTGAATTGGATTTAAGTGTGGGAGGGCTGTGCAAAGTCACCAGCCTCACTCTGTCTTCCAGAGTCACCTGGGTCCAGTGGCCAGATATAGATCAGAGTGACTGGAGATGGCCCCAGATGCAGATAATATCTAGCATTTATAGCACTTTAAGTTTTGGAAAGTGCTTTACCATTGTTATTTTATATTCTAAGTAACAATGGGAAGTAGGTGGTATTATTATTATCTTTTTTTATAATAGATGAAATTAAAGCAGACATATTTTCATAACTTAACCAGGTTAAAATAACTAATAAATGTTTGGGGCCAAATTTGAAATTAAGTCTCCATAACTTCAGGTCGAGGGGGCAACTAGGTGGCACAGTGGATAGAGCACCAGCCCTGAAGTCAGGAGGACCTGAGTTCAAATCCAGCCTCAGACCAAACAGTTAACACTTACTAGTTGTATGACCCTGGGCAAGTCGCTTAACCCCAATTGCCTTAAGAAAAAAAAAAAAAC
The DNA here is from genome assembly GCF_900497805.2 of Vombatus ursinus. Classification (NCBI taxonomy): domain Eukaryota; kingdom Metazoa; phylum Chordata; class Mammalia; order Diprotodontia; family Vombatidae; genus Vombatus; species Vombatus ursinus. Next base: position 3,223,505 of record NW_020949613.1, read on the forward strand.
AGTTCAGGTTCAATGCTCTGAATCTGCATTGCACCATCTAACTGCTTAAGTTTGGGGGAAGACAAATGAAAAGGGTTCACAGATCACTTGGGTTGTGCAGATCAACTATGGACAACTTTAAAAACATGAACAGATCTTGGAAATTGACTATATATATTAAATGTATATTAGTGGTAGTGGTTTCTTCGAAAGGATAAAATGAAATGTTTGAGTGCTGTCAGAATAACTGGTGAAATTAAGTAGGGAGAATTTTCCCAGACAAATCAACACCTAAGGTAATAAATGAACTTGGAAAGTTGTCATGAGGAAAGTATTTTCAGCTATGTTGTTAGGGTACAGGACAAGTGAGCAAAGACAATAGGTATAGGAGTGATGTGGAGGAATAGGTAATTGTATCAGTTGAAATAAAGCTAATTATAGTGAAATACAGTTATCAAAAATATATAATAAATGTTTGTAAACCCCAGGTTTTTAGCACCTGTGCTAGAACAGAGTGGGTTTTGAATGAATATTTAAATAAATGCTTTGTCTTTACTTTGTTTAGAGTTGCCTCAAGATATCTAATCAGAGATGTTTCATGATTGGAGCACTACTATCTGATTGCACATAATGTAGGTAGTTGAATATGGGAGCAGTTAGGTGGCATTGTGGATAGAGTCCTGGGCCTGGAATAAGAAAGATCATCTTTGTGAGTTCAAATCCAGCCTCAGACACCTGCTAGCTGTGTGATTCTGGGCAAGTCACTTAACCTTGTTTGCCTTTCTTTTCTCATTTGTAAAGTAAGCTGAGAAGAAAATGACAAATCCAGTTCCACCATCTTTTTCAGCAAAACCCCAAATAGGGACAGACACAACTGAAAAGACTGAACAACAAGTTGAATGTGAGTCTGAAGTGAAGGGCTATTATTTAAAATAAGCTCATGACTCATCTAGTTGTATAGGGACAAGAGTGTAAAAGATAACACCAACAAAAAAAAGTAATCCTTTCTCTTAATTTGGTATTGAGCAGAACCCTATTAATTTGGAATTTCTAGGCTCCAAACTCCATAAAAAGAACAATTAGAGATCATATAGAAAATGAGTAGAAAGACCTGAAGGGGGAAAAAAATAACTAGGATATGGTTGTTTAGGTGAAGGGTTTCCAAAGTGGGGTGTCTTGATATGACCCCAAAGGAGCCCTGATATGACCTAAAGTGTGATCACACAATCGGAGAGGTGGGAAATGGGTTCTATTTGACCCTCTGAATGATAGCCAATCATGAGGCTCATCCCCAATATAACCACACTAATGTTCAATCATTACAACCTAGCTCTTACTCCCAGAACTGTTCATGTGAGCAGCTTCCACCCTCATGTTCCAAACTGTCTTCTCAGGGCAATTATCATCTTAGCCTTCCCTAGGCACCAACAACAGTTGTTGCAACATCTTCCCCCAAAGCCACTCCAAACCTTTAGGGGAAAAAGAAATAATAAGAATACTTAAACTGAAAAGTTTGAAGACACTGGTCTAGATAGAGGAAGCTTTAAGACAGTCTTAACAACTGACTTCCAATTAAACAAGTACTTCAAGAGCAGTTGGCCATGGAGTGAGAGCCTCACTGACATTTTCTGCAGCTATAAGACGGCTGTTTTGTTCAGCACTACATAAGGTGGAATTTAGAAATACTCTTAAATTTTACTTAGAGATATTTAGGTTAAATGTAAGAAAAAACTGTTTGACATCAAGGCTAAAAAATGTTAATCAGTGAAATGTTCTACTGAGGGAGGTTCTGACAGTTACAATCCCTGGGAATATTTACATAGGTTCTCAAAGTAGGCAATACTGCCTGCTGGGGAGCACTGGAATGATGGGGGGTGGGCAGTAGTCACCTCAGGTGCAATCAGGGAGCGTTGAATAAAAACATGGGTTAACTATCTAACCCCGGGGGGAGGCACTAAGTAATTTTTTTTTTTTTTAAAGAGTGCGGTAGGCCAAGTAAGTTCTCTGCTAGAGTAATATCAAGTCTTGGACTTTGTCATTCAAACAAAGGAGAGGATTAGGTAGGAAAAACTTGGGTTTCTGAGCTTTAGTTGCTGATGAATTGTAATTTAGTTCAGCAGTGCACTTAGGTTACTGGAAATGTTACATCCTTTGAGGTATTTAAATTCAACGAAGGTATTTTACATTATATTTTTTCTTATACATCCCAAACGATAAATTATTTGAACTTCTTATTATTAGTGATACTCACTGCTGCATCTGATCAGCTCTTTAAAAAGCTTAAGGTGAGACTCCTTTTGGAACTCTTGCACAATTTATTAATTTGACTTATTTTTCTTTCTCCTAAGATTCCCGTTTCTTTTAAGCCAAGGCTTGTGTTCATTTGCTTTAGACATTTCATGTTTTCCTCCTCTCTTTCTATAAACATTTAAGTCTCAGCAAACCTGACAGTGTAACTTAATATTTAAGTTCCATTTTCAAAAATATCACTTGCAAAATGAAAACGCAAGTTAAATTAAAATTGTTTAGCATATGGATTTTGTGTCCTGGATGCCTTTACTGTCCGAAAAAAAAATCCTCCCAAAAGAGAGAGATGTCACCTTTCTTTTCCCCTATTGAGAAATCCCTAAATGAGAATGACATTTTTTAAAATTTTCTTTTCTTTCAGCAATTCATTAGCTTCCATTTTCTCCCCTTTAACATCTCAGTAGAAGTGCTTAGGCAATGCTTAAAGCCCTGTAGTGTGCTTATATTTATAATTTTAAAATAACACGTACTTTTAAGTAGTAAGAAGGGGACTACATAAGGACATAGATATAGAGCCTCTTAGTCCATCTAGAGTGCAATCATTTCAATCCGTATAAATGAGATCTTACTCAACCCAATCTGGGTGCTTGAGTAAATGAAGAATATATCACCACTGGATGAAGGCCAGAAGAAGACTTAATTTTTCAGAAGTTGAATTGGTAAGAACTTATTGTTACTATTTTAACACTCAGTACCATGCCAAATAACTTTCTGGCATAGATCACATACATTCTCTCTAGCCAAGGGATACCAAGCTGAATATTCTTACAAATTGTAATTCATAGGAGAAACAAAAAAAATTATACTAAAAAAAAGATCTTATTATACACTTCAAACTTCAGTGTTCATTGGCAAAGTAATAGATCTAATTGTTACTACTATAGATTCTCTGAAAAAATTATGATATGTAGTTATCCCTTGACATTTCACGGGTTTCACATTCATGTTTTTGGTTACTTATGGCTTAGCCATTGATAATTAAATGGGAATTTTTGAAGATTAGTATAACTGCAGAAAATTATGAATGACCTGTGTATGTAAAGAAAACTTTAAAAATTAGTGTCATAAATGCTAAATGCTATATATTGTTGATTTATTTTGACATTTATTACCATAAGTATATATATATATATATAAATTGATTAAATTAAATATATTATGTTAATTTTTCTTAAATTTCATTAAAATTTTCAGTGCTCCAAAGAACTACCAGTTACACACTTTTTGAGAACACTTCCTCTTTGTCTCTCTACCATCCAGACACAATCACATGATTTTCTCCCATAGTGATCATTGTATCCTGCACTTTCCTTGGGAGGGAATCATGAAGCTGCAGCTATACCAACAGGTGCAAAGACTGTGCATGATATGTGAGATACTAATCTCTCACAAAGAAACCACAACTTATGGATACAGCGTGTTGTTTTATTTGTTTTTTGTGTTAAATAACTATGATCAGAATTATGAAAAATAAAGTTTTGGGGTGGGACCTAAAGTAATTTGAGGTTTTTCATATCTGTGGGGGTCCTGTGCCCCCAACACCTGTGAATGTTGCAATTGCTGAGGGACAACTGTATTTCCTATATGTTTCTTATGCTGATAGAATTGTCCTTTATATAGCTGCTATAATTACCCTATGCATACAGGTCTTAGATTCATGTTATCCGGAGTACTAGGAAAGGAAGCATGAAATGTAAAATCTAAATTTCATCTTAGTGGCTAAATCATTTTTACCCAAGGGTTCTCTTTTAAGTGAGAGACTACAAAACAATGAAATAATCTCCCAAGCTCCTTAGTTTTCCGAACTATGGTCTCCTTTATATAACCTGTGCTGTCTTTCAGATTTCTGGCTGTAATACGTATTTATATTACTGTCTGAAAAAATTAGCTGTCAGAAGCTAAAGGGGTAGCCACCTGACATTATTGTTATTAAACTGAACCAAACAAGAGACTTACTAGAAATAATGTGGTAAATTACCTATATACAGATACCCTTAGTTTTATATTCCATCTTTTCCATATGCACTTAAATGGTTGTAAACCTTCTCTGATGAAAGTTTCAAATTGTCTTTCCAGTGTAGCATGCTTTGATTTTTTAAATTTGTATTTTTCCATATTAATATAAATTAAACATGCTGTGCTATGAGTAGATAAATATAATAGGATTAATAGAAAATAAGCCATTGCTTGGGGCTGGAATTCAAATGGATGTATTATTGCCCAGGTAAAGGATAGGATACTTCAAAATGAGGATGATCAAGTTTTCTTTTCTGTTAGCATATACCATCCTACATGGAGAGAAAAATCAGGCCAGGACCACAAATGAGTAAAAAGGCAAAATTAATATATGCCTTTTACTTTTTTTTCTCTCTTTTTTAAAATTTATTTTTATTTCTTATTTTTTAACATGTGTTTTTAAAACTTTGGGTTGCAAATTTTCTCCCTTCCTCCCTCCCCACCTACCCTTGTTGAAAAGGCATGCGTCTCGATACAGGTTATAGATGTGCAGTCATGAGAAACACTTCCATAGTAACCATGTTGTGAAAAACTAAGTATATTTCCCTTCTTCCTATCCTACCCCCCCATTTATTCTATTCTTTCTTTTGACCCTGTCCCTCCTCAGAAGTATTTGCTTCTGATTATCCCCTCCCTGAATCTGCCCTCCCCTCTATCTTGCCCCTGCTCTCTTGTTCCCTTTCCCCCTTATTTTCCTGTAGGGTAAGATAGATTTCCATACCCCACTGTGTATGTTATTCCCTTCTTAAGTCAAATCCTATGAGAATAAGATTCACTCATTCCCTCTCACCTTCCCCCATTTCCCCTCCACTGTAAAAGCATTTTCTTGTCTGTTTAATGTGAGATAATTTACCCCATCCTACCTCTCCCTTTCTCCTTCTCCTAGTATAATCCTCTCTCACTCCTTAATTTTATTATCCAGATTATCACCCCTTCATTTTCAACTCACCTTGTGCCCTCTATCTATCTATCTGTCTGTCTATCTGTATATGTATGTTTGTATGTATATACATATATATATATATATATATATATACACATACATATAATTTTTTCCCTCCCACTACCCTAATACTGACAAAGAATTCATGAATTACAAATATCATCTTTCCATGCAGGAATGCAAACAGTTCAACCTTAATAAGTCTCTTATGATTTCTCTTTCTGGTTCACCTCTTCCATGTTTCACTTGAGTCTTGTATTTAAAAGTCAAATTTTATATTCAGCTCTGGTCTTTTCCTCTGGAATGCTTGAAAGTCCCCTATTTCATTGAATGACCATTTTCCCCCTGAAGGATTATACTCAGTTTTGCTGGGTAGGTGATTCTTGGTTGTAATCCTATCTCCTTTGCCCTCCAGAATATCATACTCCATGCCCTCCAGTCCCTTAATGTAGAAGCTGCTAAATCTTGTGTTATCCTGATTGTGTTTCCACCATTCTTGAATTGTTTCTTTCTGGCTGCCTGCAATATTTTCTCCTTGACCTGGGAATTCTGGAATTTGGCTACAATATCCCTAGGAGTTTTCCTTTGGGATCTCTTTCAGGAGGTGATCGGTGGATTCTTTCAATTTCTATTTTGCCCTCTGGTTCTAAAATATCAGGGCAGTTTTCTTTGATAATTTCTTGAAAGATGATGTCTAGGCTCTTTTTTTGATCATGGCTTTCAGATAGCCCAATAGTTTTTAAGTTCTCTCTCCTGAATCTATTTTCTAGGTTAGTTGTTTTTCCAATGAGATATTTCACATTCTCTTCCATTTTTTCATTCTTTTGAATTAGTTTTACAGTGCCTTGATTTTTCATATAGCTGCTAGCTTCCAATTGTTCCATTCTAATTTTTGAGGAAGTATTTTCTTCAATAAGCTTTTGGACTTCCTTTTCCATTTGGTCAATTTTGCTTTTTAGGGCATTCTTTTCCTCACTGGCTTTTTGGACCTCTTTTTGCCATTTGTGTTAGGGTATTTTTTAAGGGTTTATTTTCTTCAGTATTTTTTTGGGTCTCCTTTAGCATCACTCTGAGTTTTTCTCTACTTCTCTTACTTGCTTCTCAAAATCCTTTTTGAGCTCTTCCGTGGCCTGGGACCAATTCATATTTTTCTTGGAGGCTTTGGATGTAGGAGCTTTGGCTTCATTGTCTTCTTCTGGTTATATGTTTTGATCTTCTTTGTCACCAAAGTAAGATGATATAGTCTGACTCTTTTTGTGCTGCTTGCTCATGATTCTGGCCAATTATTGGAGTTATAAACTCTTTGTTAAAGTAGGGGTCTGTTTCCAGTGTGGAGAATGTACTGTCCCAAGCTTCAGGGGTTTTGTGCAGCTCCTTTCAGAGATATTTCTAGGGACCTGTAAATTTTCAGTTCTTCCAAGATGCTATGATCAAGGGTGCTGTGCTTACTCCTTTCCTGTCCTGTGCTCTGCTCTATGAGTGACCACAAGAAATCTTATCTATCTTGGAACTGTGAGGAGGATTTCCTTTCCATATCCACTACAAGCTCCACCGTGCCAGCATTCCTCCTTGCCCCAGGACCTCCCCTCAGAACTGTGACCCAGATCCAAGCACGGGCAAAGCAAGAGATTCCTGCCTTAGCACTGACAAAGACATCCCTGCAATTCCCCTCTGATTAGCCACTGAATTCCCTCTCAGTCTGTGGGCCAGAAGCTCAGGAGGCAGCTGCCACCCCGGGCCAGGCTTGAGAACTGGGGCTGAGACCTAGCTTCTTTCTCTCTGCAGAGATAGACTTTTCCCACTGACCTTCTAAGTTGTCTTTGGCATTCATGAGTTGAGAAGTCTGGAAATCTCCACAGCTGCCCACAATTCAGTCCTCTAAGGCCTGTTCCAGGTCCCCTGTGGCCTGCACTCCCACGCTGAACTGCATTCCTCTCCCAGCCCCTCACAATATACCTTTCTGATCAACCATCTAGTTTGTCTTGGGCTGGAAATTTGTTTCACTTTGCCTTTTTGTGGGTTCTGCTGCTTTAGAATTTATTTAGAGCCATTTTTAATAGATATTTGGAGGGGTTTGGGGGAGAGCTCAAGCAAGTCACTGCTTTTACTCCGCCATCTTGGCTCCACCCTATATGCCTTTTACTTAAGATAAAAATGTAAAACAGCCACTTTGAAATTTTGATTTATTGTCCAGTTATATAGATTAGACATGGTCTTGATTCTTTAAGTCTTTGTTAAGGTTAAGGCTCTGCTTCCATTGTGGAGGGCAAACTGTCCCAAACTTCAGGGGTTTTGTGCATCTGTTTTCAGAGATGTTTTTAGGGACCTGTAAGTTTTCAGTTCTTCCAAGGTGGTATGATCTAAGGAGAGGTGTTTACTCCTCTCCTGGCCTGTGTTCTGGTCTGTGAGTGACAGTAAGCACTCTTCTCTGGAAGTGTGAGGGAGTCTCCTCTCCACTGCTGCCACAAACTCTTGTATGCTAGTGCTCCTCCTTTCCCCAGGACTGCCACCCAGAACTGTGACCCAGATCCAAGTATGGGTAAAGCAACAGAGTCCTGCCTCAGTGCTAGCAAAGAAATCTCTGTAATCTCCTTCTGACCATTTGTTCAATCTCCTAATCGTCTGTGGGCTGAGAACCCCAGATGCAGCCGCTGCTGCTGCAGCTAATTCCATCATTTGCAAGGCCTGCTCCTAGTTTGCTGGGGCCAGGACTGTGTTGGGGCTGGGGCCGGGCTGGATTGCACTCTCACCCAGGTCCGACAGACCTTTCCTACTGACCTTCTAAGTTATCTTTGGCATATGGGAGCTGAGAAGTCTAGAAACCACCACTGCTGCCAGTGATTCAGTCCCCTGAGGCCTCCTCCAAGTTTGCTGGGGCCCGGTCTGTGCTGCACTGTACTCATCTTTCAGCCAGGTGCAACAGACCTTTACTGTCTACCTTCCAGGTTGTCTTGGGCTGGAAATTTGTTTCACTTTGTCTTCTTGTGGGTTCTGCTGCTGTAGAATTTGTTTAGAGTTACTTTTAAATTTTTAAAGGTATTTGGAGGGGTTTGGGGGAGTACTAAGGCAAGTTCCTGCCTTTACTCTTGGCTCCACTCCGCCCCATATGTTTTAATAGGCATTTGGTTTTTCTCTCATTATTTTTGGTTCCGTCAGAAAAAAAAATAATCCTGAAAACCCTTAAGTAGCTCCCTTTGAAATATCTGCATAGATAGCATGGCATAGTGGATAGAGTGGTAAGCTTGGATACTTGATCTGTTAAGTCCTATGTAAATTCCAGTGTGAGCTGATGAAGAGAATCCCCACAATAGTAGTCTCTGGGTCTTTCTTTTGTTCATTTACAAAATCGTTGCTGACTTTGATTCTACATATATGATTTCTTTCTAGGTACAATAGCAGTATAGAGTCAAATGGTATGTGTTTCTCTTCACAGTATGTTGTACTTTTAACAAGTTAAATTTTAGTTATTGGAATCTGGGAAGCATCTTATCAATGAAAATGTTAATATCTCTAATTTCTTTACACAGTTATGTCTGGAAAACCCATGTCAGAGAGCATACTGTTGGGGGTAGAAAAGGGGCCCCTTTCAGTTTAAAACCCAGAGCTTACTCTCTTTGTAATCCAAAGTTCCTCCCCAAGCTTTTTGAAGTTGCTCTTTACTTTCACTAGGTTTCTGTTTCCTCCTTATACGGCAAGTACATCAAACCCCACTCTGCCTTTAGTTACCTACTTATCCCAGTCTGAAACCCCTAGATCAAACAGCCACATAGAAGTACTAGCCTTTTGACTGTCTCTCATGTTGATGCCAAGTTATGTGAAGTCTAAACATTGTTGGAAAGCGTCATGAAAATTTGCTGATTTGTAGCAACTCAAATTTGGGCAATTTAGATTGACTACTTCCTAGACATCATGTTGTCAGTCTCTGTTTACCTCCCTATTCCTCAGTGATTATTCCAAAAACATTTTCATACTCTTTAAGGTTCCAATATCAACAATTTTCCTCTTCTCAAGACAGATTGTTTTGGGAACTGTGCCCTTTGTGTCTGAATCAGAAGATTTAGACTATTTGGCAAGAGCTTCCAAGATTTTTTTTTGGCATGTTCCACAGCTCACCTCCTTAAAATTTCCCTCAATCTTTATTCACTCTTTTCTCTCACTCCCTTCCCTTCTGATTCAGGAAGAAATATTCCCCCTATGTTACAAAGTTCTTTCTACTTGCATTTTTGATCTGATATCCTCTAGGGTTTTGATTAATCCATCAAATGGTCATCCACCCTTTCTCTTCAGATTCTTAAATCCCTTCTCCACTTCTTTATTTCCCCATGCCACAAACTTACCCATCTATTGTAGCCTGTGAGTAGCTTTTATGACAAGAAGGAAAAACAGAGGAAGTACTGCAGTTAGGATCAAATTCTCAAAACCCTCAATTTTCCTCTTACTCTCTGGGAGACCTTGGATAAATGGTTAACATATCAGGACCTCAGTTTCCTGGACTCTCTTTGGCCCTTCTCTTTTCCCTAGTTAGCACACTACAAGTAGTCAAAGAATATTTGTTGACCAAGTAAATGAACTTTTCTTGTGCAAGAATGGTAAGGTGGTATAAAGTAATAGGTAGTATTTTTCTGTGCAACAAAATCAAAATACACATTTATATCCAATGGATGATTTAAAAAAAAAAACAGCAACAAAACATTCAGATGATATATAAGGTCCCTGAGTATCGGGTCTTTTTATTTTTTTGGTAATTATATCCCCAAAATCTAGAACAGTGCTTGACAGAGAGCATTTGCTTAATAAATACTTACTGATTGGTTAGAACAACTTGAAGCATCTTGATAGATAAACTTAGATGTTGTGACAGGGAGTAGTGGAAAGAGTACTGGGCAAGAAGATCTGAATTCAAATTTGACCTCAAGTGCTCACTACCTGTGTTACCCTGGGTAATTCATTTAATGTCTGTTTACCTCAGTTTCCTGATCTGTAAAATGGAAATAATAACAGGACTTACCTCTTAGGATTGTTGTAAGGATCAGAGGAGGTAATATTTGTAAGATACTTAGCACAGTGCCTGGCATATAATAGGCACTACATGTATTAACTCTCGTTGTCATTATCATTATCATCATCATCATCATTAACATCACCTACTTTGTATTGTCTGATATTCTGTCTTTTAAATATGAAAAATTTCCATATCCAAAGTAATAAATATTCTTTCTCCCTAAACAGTTGTCACAGAATCTAAATAGAAAACAAAGGAAATTTTATCAATGAGATAAATTGCTTCATAGTACAAAATTGACAATTTTAAAGTTACAAATATTTTATGCAAGGATGGTACTGATGGTTTTTTTTCAGAAATCATTAAATGTTTACATTTTAACTTGTTTTCATTGTGTAGTTTGTAAACATTAATGGATTTCCAAAATATGTCTTTGCTTTTTTTTTTAATTTAAAATGTAGGTAGTTCAAAAGATTAACTTTCTTTTTATTAGTAGTTCTTTTTTTATTAGTATAACACTGTACTGTTCTCAACAACCTATATTCTTTGTTTTTTGTTTGTTTGTTTTAGGCAATTAGGGTTAAGTGACTTGCCCAGGGTCACACAGCTGGTGTCAAGTGTCTGGTCTAAGGCGGGATTTGAACTCAGGTCCTCCTGACTCCAGGGCCGGTACTCTATCCACTGTGCCACCTAGCTGCCCCAAAACCTATATTCTTGAAAAAAAATTGAGGTTTATTTTTCACTTAGATTTCTCCAAAGTTCTAAATCCCAGTTGTATCTTCCATTTCTATCCCTGTCTTTTCCTTCCCACAAAACTTCCCTAATTTTAAATCAATCTAAAGGTTTAAGGGACTTGCATCATGCCTAAATTTAGACATGTTCTCATTCTCACAATTAGTCAATGGTGACAAATATTTCCCTAAAATTCTATTTTATCCTCCTTTGTCAGTCTTTAACATTGATGAAAAAGATGCAGTTCAATCCAATTTAATGATTTAAAATAATAATTATTATAATAAATTCCTTTACCCAATAATAAATTTCTTTTTAAATGCCATTGATGAAAATAAGCAATTGTATATGAGATTTTTAATTCAAAATCTGAAAGGTTAATAACAAGTTGTTGAGAAATGTCTACTAATTTTATCTTTTTCCCCCTGTGACTTTTAATTTAAAAAATCAATGTTTCTATTTCAGCCAAAAAGTTGCATAGATGCCACCCCTAGGAGTAGTAATTGTTCAAGCTGCCCTGAGCATGAAGCAGAATGGGGAGGGAAAAGGTTGGTAGTAGGTGGATTATCCTCCCATGTTCTCTCTCCTTCCTTTAAAGCTAGTCGTTACTAGCACCTCCTGACACAACTGAAATTAGTTTCAAGAGTGTAGCTTTCACTGACCAAAGTTCCTGGCAAGGTTTCATCACAGATAAGGTGTTCTTTGTGTCCAGAAACCCAAGCTCTTCAGCTAACAGTGATAAGAATATATACTAGGTTTAACTGTAGGGGGAAAGACATGCCTTTCTGGAACCTTCTACGAAAGAGTGAGGTCTAGGTAGGTCAAAAAATCCATACAAAAGGGAAAATGCTTAAGACATTCCTAGATGCCTCTCAGGATGGGTTAGAATAGAGTGGAAACAGAGTATGAGAATTGAGAGGGCTCTAAGAATTAGTTTGGTTCCAACAACCCTCATTTTATAGATGAGAAAAGTGAGACCTTGAGAGGTGAAATAACTTACTAGATAGTGACAGAGGCAGAAATGGAAATAAAGTCTCTAGTTCAGATTTCATTTCAACATATTGCTTTGGCTCTCTTCATTGCCAAGAAATTAGAAAGATAACTACTTTGAATGTGATTTCTCCTATTACTACTGTGTGGTTGGAAGGCTATGTTGGACTTGGATTCAAAAAAGCCTTCAATTTTCATCCTCCCTCTAACACTTATTAGCTATGCAATGATGAGAAAATGACTTAACCTCTTGAACCATAGCTTACTTATCTCAAAACAGCAATAGAGCTTGGAGAGAGGGCCTAGACCTGGATTTAGGAAATCATGACTAGCTCTGTCTCTTTGGGCAAGTCATCTCAGTTTCCTCATCTATAAAGTCAGGGAGTGAGGAATAATAGTCGTTACTACCTGCCAGGGTTATTGCACCGATCAACTGAGATACTTGTAAAGCACTTTGCAAACCTTGAAGTACTATATAAGTACTATTATTATTAAGTTGGGGATAATAATCTCTATGCTGCCTGTCCTACATAGTATAAGGATCAAATAAAATACATGATATGAAATATTTCATAAACTTCAAAATTACTCTAAAATAATATCTGAGATTATTATTAGTGTCATAACTCTCCACACTTCTTTCTTGGACAGGATTTATGGTGGAGTAGGATAATATGAAGAGCAGCTGAATGGTTCAGTGAACAGAGCGTGAGGCCTGGAGATAGAAAGAACTGAGTTCAAATTTGACTTTTAACACTTTTTAGCTGTGTGACCCAGAGCAAATCATTTAACTTTTGTTTGCCTTGATCCACTGGAGAAAAAAATGGCAAACCACTCCAGTATCTTTGCTAAAGAAACTCCATGGACAGTATTGGCATTCTATGATCCACAGGATGATGAAAAGTCAGACGTGACTAAACAACAACAGAATAGTGTGAGGGGTGGAACTATGTTCCAATTCTTTGTTGCCCCACTCCTTTTCTTAAGTCCTCTTCCCAGTTTCTGTAAAGGGCACCGCCATCCTTCAAATTCCCCAGGTTTGCAACTTCAGTGTCATCTTTCACTTTCACTTTTACTTATTCCATGTCTGGTTAATTGCCAAATCCTCTCTTTTCTACTTCTACAAAAATTCTTGCATCTGTCTTCTCTCTATTCACATAACTTACCAGCCTAGTTCCAGCCCTAATCTTCTCTGGTTCTGGACTATTGCTATACCCTCCTAATTGATCTTCCCTCTTCATGTCTCTCTTCAGTCCATTCTCCAGACAGCCACCAAAGTGGTTTTCCTAAATCTTAGATCTGACTGCTAAATACCCTCATCTCCAATGGTTCTCTATTACTTATAGGATGAAATAGATATTCTTTTGTTTAACATGTATAGCTCTTTGCAACCTTATGCCATTTTATCTTTCCCAGGGTGAAAAGAAACACTAGTGTACTGGCCCTTGCAGCCATAGGGAGCAGGAACCCTGGTCACAGTTCTGGGATGCAAAGGAGTGCTGTGGAGGATGCAGAGTTGGAGAGCAATGATCACACCTCTCCTTAGATCATACCATTTTGGAAACTGAAAACCTTCAGACTCCCAGAACTAGCTCTGAAAGCAGTAGCACAAAAAATCTGAAGCTTGGGACAGTGTACCTTCTACCCAAGGTGCAGAGCTAAACTTTAACATAAAGTGAAAAGTCATGAAATAGGCTGGAAAAATGAGCAAACAACAACAAACCTGACCATAGAAAGTTACTATAGAGACAGGGAAGATCAAAGCACAAACCCAGAAGAAGACAATGAAATGAAAGCAGCTATGTGCAAATGTGAATTGGACACAAGCCCAAAAAGAATTCCTGGAAGAGCTCAAAAAGGATCTAAAAAAAAATCAAATAAGAGAGGTAGATGAAAAATCAGGAAAAGAAATGAGAGTGATGAAAGAATCTTGTGGGGGGGATGGGACTCATCTAATGGGGTGCATATGCAGGGAACACATGTTATTTCTTTTAGTAACTAGCTATGAAGCTCTGTCCAGATTTTCTTGGTCAGCGTTCTCAGTCAGTGACTCTCTTCCCATAATCCAAGCTGTACTTAAGGGATTGACATCAGTTCTATTGCTTGAGCTCTTTTATTTTTGTTGATCAATATGGCTATCTGTATTTCTCCAATAATTGCTGATTATTACCTCTTGATTGACTCTTCTATGATTTTCTCTGTCTTTTCCATTAATTCTTTGATTATTTTCTCATTTGAGTTTCTAAGTTCAACTCTCATTTAATTTATGATCAGAAACCCATTTTAGTTTTTATGATTCATAATACTTCTGACAAAGCAAGGTATCCTAGGTGCTTCACTAACTCATATATAAGTAAGCCCTACTCCAGAAACCCAAGTGGCACCCTATTACCTCCATGATCATATACAAAATCCTGTATTTAGCATTGAAAGCTCTTAATAGCCAAGCCTTCCCTCAGCTTTTCTAGCTTTGTTATGTCATATTCCCCAATGAGGTCTTTTTGATCCAGTAATACTAGCCTCCTTGCTGTTCCATGAATAAGATATTCTGTCTCTAGGCTCTGGGCATTTTCTCTTGCTGTTCCTCATACCTGGAACACCCTTGCTCCTCAGTTCTGTATGTAGACTTCCCCTGGCTTCCTTTAAATTCACTCTGAAATCCCATCTTCTACAGGAAGCTTTTCCCAATCCTTATTAACTCTAATGCCTTCTCTATTTAGTGATATCCTATTTTTCCTGCTTATAGCTCATTTGTTAATATTTGTTTGTTTTTTCTCTCCCCCACTGGATTGTAAGTTCTTTAAGGTCTCGGATTGCCCTTTGCTTCTTTTTTTTTTTTAATCCCTAGCACTTAGCACAGTACCCAGCGCATAGTAGGTGATAAACAAATGTTTATTGACTAAGTTAAAAAGCTCTGAGTGATATAGTGGTGAGGAATCATGTTAATATACTCCGTTATGCTCCCATGTTCTATGTAAATAGGAGGGCTCTGCTGGATAGAGAAATCTAAAAGTGTTGGTATCTCCTGTTCCCTTTCCCACCAGAAGCAAATCGCAACCTGTTCTGCCCTAGACCAGCTCTATGTATTTCATTGTGTTACTAATAAAAATTGATGTTTAGAAAGTGCTTTACATAACAGCCTTATAACTAAGGCATTGTAATTATTGTTATATGCATTTTATGGATCAGGAAACTAAGTAGTTATGATTTGTCTGGTTATCACAATGGGGTTACCCCAATCTTCCAGACTCAAAGGTTAGAATTCTGTTTATTATAGACTATATTTCTCCTCTGTGGGGCACCTTATCTGTGGAGACCATTTATATTAAGGTTATTATAGAAACAAGGTGGTGTAGTAGATAGAGTGCCTCACCTAGAGTCAGGAAGGTCTGAGTTCAAATCAGTTATCAGACTCTTACTAATTGTGTGACCCAGTGCAAGTCACTGAACCTCTGTTTGCCTCAGTTTCCACAATTGTAAAATAGAGATAATAATAGCACCTACCTCTCAGGGTTGTTCTGAAGATCAAATGATAAAATAATTGTGAAGAACTTAGCACATTGACTAATGCATAGTAAACATGATATAAATGCCAGCTATTATTAATATTATCATCATTATTATTTATATCAATTTGATGTACTGATCAGGATATCAGAATTTACTGTGTGAGTACATCATATTATTAAAACCATATAGATGTTTATATACTAAATTATCGGTCAGCACAAGTTTGTCAGTGTAGCTGTCATTTCTTAATTAAAACACACTCCTGAGAAACCTGAGAAGACTTGCATGAACTGATGCAAAATGAAATGAGCAGAATCAGGAAATCATTGTGCACAATAACAATATTGTATGATGATCAACCGTGAATGACTTAACTATTCTCAGAAATACAATAGTATAAGACAATTCAAAAGAATGTATGATGAAAAATGCTGTCCACCTCCAGAAAAAGAACTGATGAAGCCTGGAGATCTAAGTATTTTTTTAAAATTTTCTTTCTTTCTTTTTCTATCTTTTGTTCATCTGTGTTCTCTTTTGCAACATGGATAATATGGAAATCTCTTTTGCATGACTCCATATGTATGATCTATTTCAAAGTGCTTGCCCTCTCAGGGAGTGGGGAAGGAAAAGGGGGAATTTGGAACTCAAAAATTATTCTAAAAAAATAAAAATTGTTTTTATATATAATTTGGAAAAAAATAAAATAAAAACATTCTTTAAAAAATTCACTTCAATATTTATAAAGAACTTTGCTCATCTGTATGGGCATTTCTTTCAAAGCCATCCATGTCTTCTCAACCTTTATGACTCTTGACTCTGCCTTGCCTTAAAACCACCATGGGGATTTTACTGAACATAGAGGGTTTCTTATACTTCTCTGGCACTATGTTGACATATGGGATATTTGGACTGTATATCATTTATCCCTCACTATAAACACTTGACAGTTCTGTCTTCCATTCATATCTATTTGGAAACATCCTTTATGCTCTTGCATAAGCCTTGCTTGGTCATGTGACTACAACTCCATGTGACCATCTCTCCATTGCCCTTTTTGTGAACTTATACATGCATACATAAATGTATTTGGCATATTGAAAAATTCTAAAATACGATAATCAAAACAATTTTGCTCAATTACATGGAATGTGAAGTTTCACATGGAAGAATCTTTTTTAAATGCAAAAGAAAAATGGAGAATTGCAAACACATTCATTTTACACACACATACACACACACACATGCATACACATATCCACATTTTTTATAAGATTTACAGACTGAGAATTCCACCCATTAAATGATTCTCTTTGCCTTTCTTACCTCACTTTGGAGATCTTCCTAATTTTGTTTTACAGTTATGTAGGATTTTGGTATAAATAGTGATGTCATATACATGTATTCATTGTTTTATCTAAGTTACTATTAAATTCTATCATTTTTTTAAAAAAAGAAAAAGTAATCTTTTTCTTTAGGTAATTTTTAGCAGAGTCAGAAGCCCTGCTGACTTGTATTTTGAAGGATAGCTTCCTAGCTGTAACCACGTAAAAAGGGGGATATGCAATTTTGAGGGTGATAATGACAGTTCTTTGACTAGAACACATTAACTCAAGGCACACTTATGTTTCATTAAATATATAGGTCATATACAAAGCAAATTCTTAATATCTTTATATGCTAAAAGAGAAAAAAAATTATGAGGTACAGAAAGGAAATAATAAAAATATTGAAATTTGTTCCTGGTTAATTTTATGTAGCCTTCCCCTCCTTAGTCTGTTCTCCATGATTTCATTTTCATTTTTATCTTTACTCCTTTTTTATTTTCACCCATTTGTAAATGGAAGAAGAGTAAGAAACTATGGATGAGAATGTAGATATAGTACTTTTCAGTCGATATGGCTTAGGGGCTATTCAGTTTCTTCTCTCTCTCTTCCATTCATTTTTCTAATGCACTCTTTTCATTATCATCTCAAACCCTGCAGAGACACCCCTACTGCTTATCTAATAAAGTCTGAATTTCATCTAGTTTTCCAGGCCCTGCATAACCTTTTTTTTCTCTACATAACTAACTTAATTTAGTTTGAAAAAAATTTGAAAATTTGAAAAAAATATTGATCCCCTATGTCACTGTGCTATGCATTGAGGACAATAAGACAAAATCATACAAATAAAAAACACATTCATTGCCTTCAAGGAGCTTGCACTTGGCATTATATACACAGATGTGAGTGTCTGAAAGATTCCAGTGAGATGGAAGTCTAAGTTTAGGATGTATGAGAGAGATAGAAGGATGGGAGGTTGTGAATGGAGAATTGAATTTCAGATGTTAAGCTTATAGAGGCACCACAGTTAAGAGTGACATTGAGTTATACTATCCTTCATGATCTATTACTTCTTTGAACTTTTTTTGTACTTTGAATCTGTATCATCTCACATAATACTTGATCAAGCCTTGACTTGTGTTATTCTCTTCCTCCATATGCATATATCTTTTTTTCCTCAGCTAGATTATCATTTCTTTGAAAAATTTATTTGTATTTCTCATGATCACATATATTTGGCTGGAGTAGAGTCAAGATGTAGGCTCAAGAATCTGAGAAGGCTGATGAATAAGGAGGCCAGAGTGTTTGAGGGGACATCAGTATTTGAATTGAAGTCAACAAGTAATGAGGACAGGGGATAGAGCAGAAAGGAAAACCATGAGTAAGGGATAACACAGGAAAATGTAGGGTGTCCAGGCAGCAAATATAGTATATCAACAAAGATCTAGACTGAGCGAAATAGATTGGGTCTGTTGAAGCTCAATAAAAAGACTTCAGAGTAATTATGACAGGGTGAAGGGCAGGTTTCAATATGACTAATATAGGAGGAAATAGAACTGAACTGCATTTTCAAAACTATGTTACTTTTAATGATTCCAAAGTGTTCACTTCAATAAAACCTCACTTTAAACATCAATACCCCCCCCCAAAAAAGGTGTTAGATGGCTGCAAATTATGGATCATTACAATCTTAAGAGTCTCAAAACTTCAGCTGATCTAGAAAATAGAAAGATATATTACATATATAAATAAGCTATTGTATGCTATGAAACATGAAATTTTCATATTAAAAAATCCTCAAAAACGTGTATGCCTGGAAAAAGAGGTGGGGCTAGTTACACAATGAGAGTTAGGCACAAGAGATGATGGCCTCATGTATTGCCATCTGATTCATGAGATTATCAATAAAGAAATAGTTTTCCACTGCTTTGGGTAGATCATTTATGAAGGATTTACATAAAGACATCAAGGAAGGATCACACAGGATGCAATAAAGTAAATAGATTGTCATTTGTATGGAGAGAATACCTAAACTGATGAGGTCATGAATCCATTTAATACTATATCAAAGTAATGGCTGGGCTGTTTAATTAATGCATAAACCATTACAAAAAGATTAATATTATTTTTCAAAATAGTACTGTTGAGAGGCCACATGCTTATTCAAATGGTGTTACCATTGTTCAAAATAGTTTTCAAAATTTAATTTTTGTCGCTTATTTTTATAAGTATTTATTTTCTCACCACTTTTCCCCTCCCAATTTGACAATTAAAAAAAAGATAAAACCCTCATAACAAGTATGTATAATTGAGCAATTAAAATTCCTACTTTGATCAAGTCCTAAAACGTATGTCTCATTCTGTATTTTTAAAGTCCATCACCTTTTGGCTGGAAGTGCCTAACAGGCTTCATTCATTACGAGTATTTAAAATCATTGTTTGTGATGTTATTGATCAGAGTTCTAAAATTAAAAAGTCTTCAATTAGAAAAAAATATGTCAGTCACTCTAATTTCTGATGTTTTCTGTCTGAATTTCCCCTGGGTTTCTAGCTTCAGTCCCCTCCTCTTATTGGTCCCTGGTTCCAACCTATGTCAAAATAGGAAATCTTTTGGGCTTCTTTAGATCATTGGCTCAAAGTGAAGAGGAAAGAGGGAAGAAAAGAAGGAAAAGGTAGCAGAACTAGTGATATTGTAAAGACTTTAGAGTGTTAAACCTGATTTATTTATTTATTTATTTTT
This sequence comes from Vombatus ursinus, assembly GCF_900497805.2. NCBI lineage: Eukaryota > Metazoa > Chordata > Mammalia > Diprotodontia > Vombatidae > Vombatus > Vombatus ursinus. Next base: position 3,243,046 of record NW_020949613.1, read on the forward strand.
GTGGTGAATCAACTGTTCTGTGATGAATCAATGCAGTTCTGAAAGAAGAGCTACAGAAATGTTCTGAGCAATGGTTCTCTCAAGAGTACTGATATGAAGGACAGCATTCATTTCCTTGTATAACATTGGTTATGTTTGTTTAAACAATCTCACTGCTTTATAACCACCAATACATTTCCATCCTTTCAAAAATGGTTGATAAACAAAAAAGCCATGATCTAGTGATGGTCAAGCTACTCTGGTACAAGGGGGAAAATTGTGACTTTTGGTTAAGGTGAAAAAGCTTTTGATTTTGTGCATTTAGATGAAAACTTAGCCCTCTCTGCCTTTGAGTTTGTCCATTATTAAAGTCAAAGCTCTCTTAAGGTGGTTAGAAATTATGAAAATTATAAGGTGGGAAAGAATCAAAGGATGAAGAATTTAGGTATAAATAAGGTTCAATTCATGCATTTGGGGGGAGTTATTTTATTTTCCCAATTACATGTCAAAACAATTTTTAGCATTCATTTTTAAAAGATTTTGAGTTCCAAGTTTTTCTCCCTCCCTCCCCTCACCTTTTCCAAAAATGGTAGGCAATTTTATATAGGTTAGAAATGTGCTATCATGTAAAACATGTTTTCATATTAGTCATAGTTATGAAAGGGGAAATAAATCAAAAGAAAAAAAGACATGAAAAAGAATAAAGTAAGTGAAAAAAGTATGCTTTGATCTGCATTTAGGGTCCATCAGTTTTTTTTTAAATTAATAGTATTTTATTTTTTCCAATTACATGTAAAGATAATTTTCAGCATTCACTTTTATAAGATATTTTGAGTTCCAAAGTTTTTCTCCCTCCTTCCCTACCCTTCCCCCTCCGCAAGATAGCAAGCAATCTGATATAGGCTATAGATGTACAATCATCTTAAACATATTTCCATATTAGTCATGTTGTGAAAGAAGAATTAGAACAAAAGGGAAAAGCCATGAGAAAGAAAAAAAAGAGAGAAAGAAAATAATATGCTTTGATCTGCATTCAGCCTCCATAGATCTTTCTCTGGATGTGGATAGTATTTTCCATCATGAATCACTTGGAATTGTCTAAGATCATTGTGTTGCTGAGAGGAACTAGGTCTATCAAAGTTGATCATTATACAATGTTGCTATTACCACGCACAATGTTCTCCTGATTCTAATCACTTGACGCAGCATCAGTTCATGTCAGTCTTTCCAGGTTTTTCTGAAATCTGCCTGCTCATCATTTCTTATAGCACAGTAGTATTCCATTACATTCATATACCAGAACTTGTTCATCCATTCCCCCAATTGATGGGCATTCTTTCGATTTTCAATTCTTTGCCATCACAAAAAGAGTTGCCATATTTTTACATGTAGGTCCTTTCCCCTTTTTTGTGATCTCATTGGGGTACACACCTAGTAGTAGTATTACTGAATCAAAGGGTATATACAAAGGTTTATAACCCTTTGGGCATAGTTCAAATTGCTCTTCAGAATGGTTGGATTAATTCAAAACTCTAGCCACTCTGATAGATGTGAGGTGGTACTGCAGAGTTGTTTTAATTTGCATTTCCCTAATCAAAAGTGATTTAGAGCATTTTTTCATATGACTATAAATAATTTTAATTTCTTCATCTGAAATCTGTTCCTATCTTTTGATCTTTTATCAATTGGGGAATGGCTTGTATTCTTATAAATTTGACCTAGTTCTGTATATATTTGAGAAATGAGGTTTTTAAAAAGAGACATGTGCTGTAAAGATTGTTTCCCAGCTTTCTGCTTTCCTTCTAATTTTGGTTGCATTGGCTTTGTTTGTACAAAAGCTATTTAATATAATATAATCAAATCACATATTTTATATTTTGTAGTGCTACTTCTTGTTTGGTCATGAACCTGTAACTCATTTAACTTCTCCTGTAATAATTTGGATGCTATGCCATTTGATGCATATGTGTTTAGTATTGATATTACTTCATTGTCTATGGTACCTTTTAGCAAGATATAGTTTCCTACCTTATCACTTTCAATTAGGTCTATTTTTGCTTTTGCTTTGAGATCAGCATTGCTACCCCTGGTTTTTTTTTCTTTTTCTTTTTCTTTTTTTTTTTTTTTACTTCAGGTGAAGTATATTAGATTCTGCTCCAGCTCCTTGCCTTTACTTTGTGTGTGTCTCTCTGATTCAAGAGTGTGTCTTGTAAGCAATATATTGTAGGATTCTAGTTTTTTATTTTCTCTGCTAGCTGCTTCTGTTTTATAGGAGAGTTCATCCCATTCACAGTTATGATTACTATGTTTTTTCCTCCATCCTATTTTTCTCCTTTTTGTCTTCTCTCTCCTTCACCCTATCCTTCCTTGACAATGTTTTAATATTTTGCCTCCTCCTGTCTGCCCTCTATTCTGTCATTTCACCCCACCTGTTTACTTTCCTGTCAGGTAAGATAGATTTCTATATTTAACTGATTGTGTATATTATTTCTTCTTTGAGACAATACTGATGAGAGTAAGGTTCAAGAGATGCCCATTTTCCACCCTCCCATCTTTCTCTCCACTAAAATAGGTTTTTGAGCCTCTTAAGATGAAATAATTTACCTCATTTTACCTCTCCCTTTCTTCCGCTCCCAGTGGACTCCTCTTTTTCATCCCTTAACTTTTTTTTAATGTCATTCCCTCAAATTTACCTTATACCCATACCCTCTGTCTATGTATATTCCTTCTAGTGTACTATTAATGATACAATTTTTAAGAATTACAAGCATCATCTTCCCATGTAAGGATGTAAACAGTTCAGCTTCATGGAATCCCTTATGTTTTTGTTTGTGTTTTTCCCTTTTTATTTGTTTAGGCTTATTTTGTGTCTTGATATTGGAGATCAGTTTTTTTTTTTTTTAATTCAGTTCTAGTCTTCTCCTTATGAAAGCCTGAAATCCTTCTATTTCATTGAATAACCATTTCTTTCCCTTGAAGTATTATGCTTAATTTTGCCAGGTAGGTGATTCTTGTTTGTAGTCCTGCTTTTGCCTTCCAGAATATCATGTTCCATGACCTCTCATCCTTTAAGGTTTCAGCTGTTAAGTCCTGTGTAATCCTGATTGTGGCTCCCCAATATTTGAATTGTTTCTTTCTGGTCACTTACAGTATTTTGTCCTTGACCTGATGGTTCTGTAATTTAGCTGTAAGGTTTCTTGGACATTTTATTTTGGGATCTTTTTCTTGAGGTGAATGGTGGCTTCTTTTAATGCCTATTTTGCCTTCTGGTTCTAGTATATTAGGACAGTTATCCTTGATAATTTCTTGAAAGATGCTGTCCAGGTCCTCCCTTTGATTATGGCTTTCAGGTAGTCAAGTGATTCTGATATTGTCTCTCTTAGATCTCTTTTATAGGTCAGTTGTTTTTCCCACGAGGTATTAACATTTTCTTCATTTTTTTCATTCTTTTGAATTTGATTGATGGTGTTTCATGGAGTCATTATCTTCCACTTGCCCAATTCTAACTTTTAAGGATTTGTTTTCCTCATTTAGCTTTTCTACTTCCTTTCCCATTTGGCAAATTGTACATTTAAGGAGTTGTTGTCTTCAGTGGATTTTTGTTTCTCCTCTTCCCTTTAGCCAACACTACTTTTTAAGCAGTTGTCTTCTTTTTCCAAGCTGTTAACTCTTTTTTTCATAATTCTCTTGCTTCACTCTGATTTCTTTTCCCAATTTTGCTTTTACCTCTTTTACATGATTTTTAAATGTTTTTTTTGAGTTCTTCCTTGAGTTTTCTCTAGGCTTGGGACCATTTCTCATTTTTCTTTAGGGTTTTGCCCATAGATATTTTGACATTGTTACCCTCTTCTGATTTTGTGTCTTGATCTTCCCTGTCACTGTAATAACTTTCTGTGGTAAGATTCTTTTGTTGTTGTTGTCTTTGGCTCATCTGTTTTTGTGTTTTTTTCCCTTTCTTCTAAATTTGATCTGTGCTAACAGGGTGGAAGGGGCACTGTCTCAGGCTTCTTGTGCCAGGGGCTGTAGGCCCTGGCTGTTTACCTGGTGCTGCACTGATGTTGCTCTGAGGTCCTGGGAAGGTCTTGTATCTGGTACTGCACTGCTGAGAGGATGGGGTGGGGTGTGTCTGGCACTGCTGAAAGCCACAGGGGTCCGGCCGTCTGTGCTTGAGACTATAGGATTTTGGCAGCTTACCTGGTGCTGAGCTGGTTGTCCTAGTGCTGGTGTCTGGTATGTGTTGAGGCTTCTAGGGGGTTTCTGCATTTTCCCAGGGGCTACACTGAAACACATGAAGGTCTGGCTGCTGGCAGCTGCCTGTCTGCCTGGAGCTATGCTGAAGTATATGGAGTTCTAGCAGCTGGAAGTTGCATGTTTGCCCAGTGTTATGCTGAAGCATGTGGTGATTCTCAAAACTCGAGTTTGGTCATCAGCTATGCTGAAGCACATATTGGATCCTGGTGTTATCATTTTCCTGCTCTACCACCCTGGGGCTCAGGTTCTCCCACTGATTTACTGAGGTGGAGCTTGCTGCTGGCTTGGTGGGATGCTTCCTGTCCTGGATTGTGTTCCTCTTTTATCTGAGTGAGACAGACCTTTTTTGCCAATCTTCCAAGTTTCTTGGGCTAAAAGATTGTTTCACCTTGACCTTTTACTGGTTCTGCTGTTCTAGGATTTGTTTGGGGGTGCTATTTATATGGATGTTTGGGTGAATATGGGAGAGTTACAGCAATTTATTGCTTGCTTTGCCATCTGGGCTCCATAAGCCTCTTTGAAGATATCTTCAAAAATTTTCCATTCTAGAAAAAAGCTTTTGAATACCATATTCCTTGTGAATCTATTCCCTTACTTTCTGTCTTATTGCAGTAATAACATTTCACAGAAAACCATATGCATTACCTACTTCACAGGATTGTTGTGAGGATCAAATGAGTCAATATACATACTTTGCAAACCTTAGAGCAAGTTTTATTAACTTCATCTTACTGATGAAGAAACAGACTAAGGAAAGGTGATTTACCAAGTTGCAATGCTAGCAAATGGCAGATCCAATATTTGAACCGAGATCTTTGCATTATAAGTCCAGAGCTCTTTGCAGTGTAAGATACTACTTTAGTAAAATATGGCAGGAATCATGAAGAATCTGCATACTTTACTCTGATAGTATAATAGCAAATAAAATGTGACTGCTTACGGTGCAGTCTTGCTTGATTTATGTACATTTTAGAAAGCTTGGTACTCCATAGGTATGTAATTTATGTGATTATAACATCTTACATGCATATTACCCTTGCTTTTAAAGAACTTAATCATGATCTAGGCAGGAAAATTATTATTATGCCATTTTACAGGCTGAGATAAAAAAAAAACCTTTAAATACCTTGCCCAAAGTTACAAAGCTAGTAGGCTCCCAAGTCTGGGAGTAGAATCTAGGTACTCTGACAGCTAGTTCACTTTCCATTGTGCCAGGTTATCTTTGCCTTTCATTTGATTCAATATAGTGTTAATGGAAATTTCTATAAATCAAGGCCTCTACTATACTCTTAAATATCAGATGTGACTTTTAGTACATGGCCTGAAGGTACCTGTATATGTGATCTTTCTATTCATGGTTCACAGTGCTTTCCAGAGGTGATACAATTTCCCATAGCAACCTAAGGAGTATTTAGAAGGCCTACTTTTGTAACAGGAGAAATAGAGACTGCAATACATTACATGACTCAGTTGACATCAGATAAGAATGTCAGTTGTACCTAGGCTAGCCTACTGGATCTAATCTAATGTATTATCTGTTGGCCTGAAAAAACTGTCAATAGACTGGCTCTTTGAATGGTGGTGATTATCTAGAGGCTCAGTACTCAAAATGCTTTTCCTAAATAATATTTCTTCTTTTGATTTTTTTTATTTGCAAGAATTTAGGTGTTTTCTTACTTCAAATGACCTGACACATTAGGAAGTATATTCTCCAGGTGCTAATTGATTTTTCTTAAACCAAGAATGACCTGTAATGGATGTTGTTTTTTGTTGTTTTTCAGTAGTTTTCAGTCATGTTTTACTTTTTGTGACCCCTTTTGAGGTTTTCTTGGGAGAGATACTGGAGTGGAGGAAAATGAAGCAAACAGATTAAGTGACTTGCTTAGATCAAAGAGCCAGTAAGAGTCTGATTTGAAGTGGATTTGAATTCAGGTCTTCCTGACTCTAGGCCTGATGCTCTATCCACTGTGCCGCCTAGTTGCCTGGATGTTGTTTAATCGAGTGCAAACATTATCTCCCACTTATAGAATAGGATTTTTTCTTTATTTCCTTAACTTATGCAATCCTTATCATTTTTAGTGCATATGATCATATTAACCAGTTATTTTTGTATCATATAGACTGAACTTAAAAGTGCCTGAATCAAGAGCATCCTTGTTGATTTAAGAGGCCATCTTAGGTTGCTATGAAGGAAAGTTTTCCTTCCTAGGAAGACTAATTTTAAAAGAAAATGTCTACTATAGTAGTATGGTATTTCTCACGATTTTCCTACCATTATTTAAGGTTTTATTGATAACTTTTATTTTTACATCACTCATTTCCTCCCTGCTATTTAACCTTCCATTGTAACAGAAAATAAAACAAAAAAATAGAGAAGCATCACCTCCCCTCCCCCAACACAGCTGCCAAATCTGACAGTTTATATAATATTCCACACTGGTAGTCTAGTACTTCTCTAACTAGTATGTAATTGTCATATCTGTACAATGGTGTCAAAATTAGCTGTTATAATTTATCAGAATTTGTTGACATTTCTCTTGTTTTAATCTTTTGTTTCAAATGTGTATATTGATCTCATGATTCTTCTTATTTCATTTTGTATCAGTCCAGAGAAGTGTTCCATGCTTTTCTGACTTTCTCATACTTGTTGCTGAACAAAAATTTTGTTTTCAGACTTCTTCTCAACATGTTTTGAAAGAAACAACAAGAAGATCATGAATATTTTGTTTTAAATTTAGGATTTTCCTTGTTTTGCAGTACATGCTCAAATGTTTTTAGGCTGTATTCTGCCTAATACCAATAGTTTCAAAGTATTTTGTTTGCTCAGAAAATTCTTAATAATAAACATATGGATTATATGAGTGACCTTCATGTAATAGTGTATGCAAACATATACTGAAAAATAAGAGAAAAGGATTGTTGATTGGACCTTATTTTAGATAGTGACACATTGCTGCTTGTTGGCTTTCTTAAAGTAGGTGAAATTTTCATATGAATTATGAACATCAAGAATTTTTTAAGCTGACATATTTGACCATAGCATAATATTTGGTTTTTAATAGTTTAGCTTGAGATACATGGGAAATTGCTAAGATCCATATTGGTCTGAAAGTAGGAAACATTTTCCCTCCAAACTGTTTTTTATAAAACTTGATCATAATACATTTTTGTTTCAGAGAAATGTTGTTTTAGAATTTCGGGCTATATTCAGAGGTGCCCCATATTCATACCAACATGGTAGATTTGATCTGACCTTGGCCAGAGTTCTACCAATAACTCCCTGTGTGAATTTAATAATCACTCAACCTTTTAGGTTCTACTTTCTCCTCTGTAAAATGAGGAGGCTCACATAAGATAACCTCAAAAGTTCCTTCAAAATGTTAAATTCTCTGCTTCTATCTTTTGCCATTATTACTACTTCCATCATTCCAGAAACCTACTTCTGAAATTACTTCATTCACTCTAATACTCTAATTTCCCAAAATACTTTTCTTTACTCATTGATTTTGGCTGCTCTCTTGTCCTTTGAGCTTTGTCACGGTATCATAATAACACACAAAATATCTTCACAGTTATTTTGGTACCTTTAACTAGATGACCTCCCTTCTTGTTTCCTGCTCTTCCATTTCAAGAATTCTGAAAATTCCATGTCCTCTAAGAAACATTTCTTTGCTAATATTAATTCCCTCTAAAATAGAATCTGTAACTCAGTTCTTTGCTTATCATTACCACATAACTGCACTTAGCTTTTGATTTGTAGTTATTATACAATTTATTTAGCCAATATATTTGATTAATTTATGTGTTTAATATATTTGTTCTTGCTATTATTTTCCTGTTGCTCTCTGATGTAAAAAAAGAACCCATTTATTTTGTACAATACAAATACTTCATAAAATCATAAATCAAATGATAGAATCAAAGCTTTAAAGTAAGAAGGTTCTTTACCAACCATACAGTTCAACCTCCTGATTTTACTTATGAGGAAATTGCAGCTAAGAATGGGGAAGTGATTTGTTAAAGATCATCCAAATACAAAATGACAGAACCAGGATTCAAACTCAGGTCTTCTCACTCTGCATCCAATGGCTGTACCCCTATACTACACTACCTTTTCATGTGTGCCAAATAATTACTTGATTATTAAAGTTTTTGGTGACAATAAGTGAAGTGAAGAAAGCATTTTATAGCCATCTGTATTATGTATCTCAAATGGTAAAATGGTCTTCTTATTCTTCAACAGGTCATTGCCCTAGTAATGGATATGTTTACAGATGTGGATATCTTCAAAGAAATAGTGGAGGCATCAACCAGAGGGATTTCTGTATATATCCTCCTTGATGATTCCAACTTCGGTCACTTTTTAAAAATGACAGAAAAGCAAGGATGTCAAGTTCAGAGACTCAGGGTAAGGAAATCAGTTTTTATAGTGTGTAAATCATATCAAATCAGTAATCTCTATGTAATGTTAATACTCAGTTGAAATACAAAACTATATCTAAGAGTGGTGGAGTATTTAATCCCAACTGGTCATCATTTTTTTTTTGGAAAGTAACTGACGTTATACAACCCTTCAAGGTTTAAAAATTCCATGTATAACAAATTTCTTTGTCAATTTAGCACAATTCCTGGCATGTAATAGTCACATGATAAATTCTTAATGATTAATTGATAGGTTAAAGTTGTGTCTATGCAACAACAAACTTATCAGTTGGGTGTTATATTCACCTAATGAGCTGGAGAGACTCTGTATTTGACTTGTTTTTAATTACTTAATTGAAACTTTCTCTTTCTGTATTTTTATGTAATTGAAATAGCTTCAAAGTAGTATCTCTGAAAAGTATCATGGTTAAAGTGGAAAGCAAGTATATAAAAGCTGCCGAAATTGTATAACTAGAAAGAAGGTGCTAATGTAGCAAGAGAGGCATGATCAATGGGCAAACTATTTGCCCTATTTATATTCGTGCAGTCAAAATGTTTAGAGAGCTAAAGGAAGACCCCATCTTCCTGTGGAAGATTTACCTGCGGATATAAAGAAGTGTCTCTACCTGTTAGGTGCAGATAGGTAACCCAGTGGATAGAGTACTGGGCCTGGAGTCAGGAAAACCTGAGTTCAAATCTAGTCTCAGAGACTAGCTGTGTAACCTTGAGCAAATCACTTAAACTCTGTTTGCCTGGGAGGAATTTAGATGGTTCATTAGAACATTGGGCCTAGAGTCAGGAAGACCTGAGTTCAAATGTGTCCTCAGATGAGTTTTGATCTGCATCTCTGGAGGAATACCCACATCATTCATTGACACATTATTCATTGCCAACACAGATCCATCTATGTATTGAAGTTGGGGGGAAAAGCCTATAATATTCAGGCAATTATATGCATATGTGTATATGTAGATGTACATATGTATGTACACATCCAATACAGGATTCTGGCATATATTTTATAAAAGATTTAAAGCTCAATTTTCTAGGATAGCTTTTACTTTTCAATTGTCAGTTAAATTTTTTGGTAACAGAATTCTAAAATGAAATGCATAGTTTGGATTAAATGACCTATAAAGTTCTTTCTATCCCTAAATCTAAGATCCTATAAATTTTACATTTTTAAATATGACCCTTTTAACCAAAATTGTAACTTTTATGTTTATATTTTTTTTAGAACATCAGAGTGAGAACAGTAAAAGGCCAAGATTATCTTTCAAAAACAGGAGCAAAATTTCATGGGAAAATGGAACAGAAATTTCTTTTAGTTGACTGCCAGAAAGTTATGTATGGCTCTTACAGGTAAGATCAATATATTTGAAGGCAGACATAATTATCATTTAATTAAAATTATTTCTTCTTGTGGTCTACTCTTTCAGTATTTCATAAGCAATATCTAGTAGAAATAATAGATTCATAAAGCACCTTATATACATTAATTCATTTGAGACTCAACAATCCCCTCGGGCAAAGAACAAGAGTTATCTTTATCCTCATTTTACCATTGAGGAAAAAGAGACTTGTGCTAATAAAGGCATCTAGGGGGCATAGTAGATAGTGTATTGGTCCTGGAATTAGGAAGAATTGAGTTCAAATCCAGTCTCAGACACATTACTACTTATGTGACCCTGGGTAATTCACTAAACCTTTGTCTGCTTTGTTTTCTTCTTCTGTCAAATTGGAATAATAATAATAGCACCTACCTCCCATCATGTTTTTTGCAAATCTTAAAGCACCATATTAAAGTTAGTTATTGTTATTTTTGTGATGATGATGAGGAGGAGGAGAATGAAGATAAGAAAGAGGAGGAGCAGGAGGAGAAGACACCCTGGGTAACCTAACCAATGATTCTCAGAGGTTGGATTCCATCCAAGGTCCTTCATGACTCAAAGTCTATAGCTTTATCCATCATTCTATGCTACCTGGACTTGAGTTTATGTCTTGATTTTAGCACATACTAGTTGGGTGACTGAGCATATCATTTAGCTTCTCAGTTCTTTATTCAATTTTTTAAAACTATAAATTGCAGAGAAAGTAGTAGCGTGTAATAGTAGGAGTTTCTTCATTCAAAAGTTCTCTATACCAATGAAATCACAAATTTTGTCCCAATCTCTAATATCATCCTAAGAAAAGTCTAAGTGAATAATTACACAGGATGCCATCATATACACTGTAGCAAGAGATGTATGACTTACAGCACCTTTTCCTCATTATTCCCACTGTAATTCTTGTCCATAGCATACCTCATGGAGTCTGACAAGATCCAAAGGACCAGTTATGCCCTCCACCACCATGCCATCTTTTCAATTAAATTAACAACATAGTAATTTAAAAAAAATTAAAGATACTCCTTTGGTCCTAGTCATTCTCTAGACCCCAGTTGTTCACATTCTGTTTGGCATTGTTACAAGCTCATTTTAAACTTCTCTTTCTTCCAGAGGCTATAATGTGATAATCCAAACTTCAGGGTTTTTTAAAGGCTTTGCATGTATCCCCATAGCAGAGTTTATACATAAAACACAATTTGGTATAGTAAAAGACCACTGCCTGTGGATCAGAGGGTCAGCATTAAAATCTTGCCTCTGATGGTTATTCCCTTGTGTGACCAGGGCAGGTCATTTAAATGCCTTGGACCTCTGTTTCCTCAGTGATTGAGAGAATTGGACTAGATGTCCATTGAGGCCACTCTCCAACTCTAAATCTATGCTGTGATAGCTTAAGTATCTTCAATTTCTTGACCCTACTCAATTCACTCAAGGTCATTCACTCCCCTCTTTATTATAACAAAATCTCCCCTCATCTCAGTTTCTATAGTTAATTTCTTAAATACCATACTTTTTAATATTTTCTTTTCATTGTAAACTTAACAAACTAGACATAAACACTCCCTTACACACACAAAAATAAATAAATAAATAAGGGTTGTATATGATCTCATGACTTTGTTATGAACTTATAATTTCCAAAAACAACAGTTCTCTTACCCCCATCCCATCTTTGTGTGATTATGATACATCATTCCCTACTACTGGCTTATCCTCTTCTCATTTTTCTATTCCTTACCCATGCAGCCAAGTGCTGCTAATAATTTCATGCAACTCTGCTAACTTGGTTCATGTTTTCTAGTCATAACACTTTCCTGCTTCGTTAGATTCTTGTCACATACCTCTATCATTTGAAGCCTTAATGAGAATTAAACCCCTACCTACTGCCAACCTTCACTTGCAGTTGATTACCTCTCAACATATTAAATAGAAAATATGGAGAGCATGAGGCATGAATTCTCTCAATTATAGCCCCCTTGTTAAATCCTCACTATCACGTCTGTGCTTTCCTTGACACTTCCCTCATATCAAGCAAAGATCTCTTGTGCATCCAGCTTCTGGGAAAAAGACACTGTGCCTTTTCTCAAAAGTAAATACTTCCAAGTGTCCTTTGCATCCCATTCCTTTCCATTTCTTGAAGCCTGTGCTAGTAAGTATGCTTAAATTTTCATACAGTAGTATCTTTAGCATAAAATTAAATAAAGTAGCATGTAAAGTGCTTAGGAACCCCTCAATTGCTATTTTAACTTGAGGTAATATGATGTGGTGGGTGGGGAATTGTACTTTGAGTCAGGAAGAAATGCCTTCTCAGCCATTTACAAACAATGTAGTCCTAGGCATGAAACTTGTCCTCTACCTGCCTCAGTTTACTCATATATTGAATGAGGGGCAGGTGGATTTGAAGGCTTCTGAGTTCCCTTCCAGCTTTAAAAATCTGTGTGACTTTTAGAGAATCCTGTATTTCCTCCTCCAGTGGCCATTTCTGCTTTCAAACCTGTGCAGATCTTTAATGCTTCTTAGGAACTTTAAAATTTGAATTGTTTATTGTTTATTTTTCTTTGTACATTATACCATCAAATCCATTATTAAGTATAAATCATCTTTTCCATCTCCAATAAGTTATCAAATTCTGTTTATTTTATTTCCATGACATCTCTTGCTTCTATCCTCTTCTCTAATTTTTATAACCCATTGTAATATCCTAAATGCTCTCTCTGCCTTCATTCTTACCCCTTTACAATCCACCCTAGCCATTTCCTACCTTTCCAATCTTCTTCCATTTTACTTCCATCCATGTGCTCTGTCTTCTAACCACATTGATTTATTTGCTATTCCTTGAATACAACATCTGATCTCCCTTCTCAGTGATTTTACACTGACCATTTCCCAAGCATGGCGTGCTCTCCCCCAACTATCACCAAAGCATACATAACCTTCAAGTCTTAAAATCCCTGGTTTTCTATAAGACTCAATTCAGGTGTTGACAACTCTAAAACACTTTTTTGTAGTTTATTTCTGGTTCTATTTCCCTCTATGGTTACTTTCATTTTTATTTTCTATGTTTTTTATTGTTTGTTCTGATTTAGCCATGTTATCTCCCTTGCTAGAGTATAAATTCTTTGAGAGGAGGAATTTTTTTCTTTTCTTTTCTTTTTTTGCATCCCAAATGATTAGCAGCCTTCATGCCACTTAATAAATGCTTGTTGATTAATTGACTTTCTGCATTCCTTACTCACCTTTACCTTTCAAAAAACCTTTTCTTTAAGGCCTGGCTGTGGTCAGACCACCTCCTGCATAAAGTCTTCTATGATCTCTTTTCAGTACTCACATTTTACATTGTAATATCTTTATTTATGTTCATGTTTGGTACCTCCATTAAATTTGAAAGCTCTTTGATAGTAGGGATAATGTTGTTCTAATCTTTCTAATATAAGCACCTAGCATAATATTTTATGCATAATAAATGCTTAATAAATATATGTTGCTCTTGTCTCTCTAGAATTAACCCTTTGCTTTACATTTCCACACATTCCTTGCCTAGTTGATTATGCAGTTGACAATGAAGCCTGGACTTAAGTTTTTGTAACATTTAATAGAGGAATGCAAAAGTCTCATTTATCAAATCCTCTATTACTGTTTCATAGAGATACTGAAAAGTATGCTATATTAATTACATTATTAGTAAGTTCAATATACATAGTTTATTTATAGTTATCATTAAATATAGTTTGTAGTGGATTACTAACAGTAGTCAAAAAATGCTCAAATGTATAATTTCTAATAATTTCATAATTTCTAACTGTTATCTTTTTGTAAAATATTTTCAGCTACATGTGGTCATTTGAAAAAGCACATCTCAGCATGGTACAGATTATCACGGGACAGCTGGTTGAATCATTTGATGAAGAATTTAGGACTCTATATGCTAGATCCTGTATTCCTAGTCCATTTGCCCAGGAAGAATCAGTGAAGGCAAAAAACAGCAAGCCTCTCTGGGAAAATGGTACATACCAGCGCTCAGTGTCTTCTTTAGCTTCCTTTTCCAGCCATAGAAATCTTTTTGCTAGGCAAGATAATCCTGGTTACTTTAAAAATAGAGGAATATATGCAGTCAATGAACATGATAGACCTAGCATATGGAATCATGGATACAAACCACACTTTTTACCAAATTTTAATGGTCCAAATAAAATCCGCCGGTATCAACCCAGTCAGATAAATGAAAACTGGAAGAGGCATAGTTATGCTGGGGAACAGCCAGAAACAACTCCATATCTGCTGCTCAACAGGGCTATGCATCGGGCCAACAATCCATCAACTAATTGGAAAATGCCCTCAGATAGCCTTAGTGTTGCATCATCATCACGAGGTGGTTATATGAATCCCCGCCATATCCCTGCACAGAGCTTTGCAGACCGCCTGGCACAGCGGAAAACCACAAATCTTCCAGAAAGAAATTCAAACGTACGACGATCTTTTAATGGGACTGATAATCACATTCGCTTTTTGCAACAAAGGATGCCCACCCTTGAAAACACCACAAAATCCTTCCTACGGAACTGGAGAATTGAAACCTATTTAAATGATCACTCAGAAGGGATGCCTGATGCAAATGGCTCAACTCCCGGGGACAGGTTTGAAGGTTATGATGGACATGAAAATATTAAAGCCAATGCCCTTTATACTCATTCTCGGCTTCGTTCATCAATTGTGTTTAAACCAACTTTACCAGAACAGCAAGAAGTGAATAGTTGTACAACAGGATCCTCAAACTCAACGATAATTGGTTCTCAGGGAAGTGAATCATCTAAAGAGATATCAAACGTGCAACGCTCTTCAGACCAGAATTTACCAGAATTAACTACAAATCTCCAGCCGCCACAGTTAGATGAAACAAAAAGGCACAGCTTGCAGGTTCTAGAAAACCACCATGAACCTGTTTCAAATCAAAACATACATGGCCCTCCTGAATCAAATAACTATTTATATACAACTTTAGGTGTGAACAAACAGATGGAAACTCTGAAAACTGAGCAAAATGAGAACCTACTAAAAAGGCGAAGTTTTCCATTTTTTGAACACTCCAAGGCCAATCTGGATCATAGTGGGGGCAAGCACTATGTATATAGCACTCTTACTAGGAATAGAGTCAAGCAGCCAGAGAAACCCAAAGAGGATTTATTGAAGAGCTCTAAAAGCATGCACAATGTGACCCAAAACCCAGAGGGTGAAGATGAAGACCTCAAAGGGGAATCTTCAAGCACTACCACCACCAAGTCCGTTTCTATTGCTGCTCTTCTGGAAGTAAACAAAGAGGAACTCCCAAAAGATATGTCTTCCAAGAAGGAAGTGAAGGCTTCCCCAAGTTTTTTGAAAAAAGGTTCGCAAAAGCTGAGGTCATTACTGAGTCTCACACCAGAAAAGAAAGAAACTCTGTCAAAAAATAAAGCTCCTGCTTTTTATAGAATGTGTAGTAGTTCTGACACATTAGTTTCAGAGGCAGAAGAAAATCAAAAGCCAAAAAAATCAGAACCAAAAATAGATTCATCTCCAAGAAGGAAACGCTCTTCTTCAGCCAATTCACAAGGCAGTATCCATAAGAGCAAGGAGAATATTGCTGCTGGATCCCCTCTAGTGAGTTCAGACGAGAGCAGAACCAGTCCTTCTGCACACCCAGGTGAAAAAGAGTTCTTAGAAAATGCAGGAGATGCTTCTGCTCCAAGATTCAACACTGAGCAGATTCAGTACCAGGATTTAAAAGAAGTTAAGCCAAGGATAATCACTGAAAGAGCACCTCCTTCCTCCCCGAGGCCAAAGCCTAGCGAGCTGCTACGGTCTCGTTCAACAGACAGGCGTGTGTATAGTCGTTTTGAGCCGTTTTGTAAGATAGAAAGCTCTGTTCAACCCACAAGCCACATGCCAAGCCCCAGCATGCACCGTCCTGAGGTTAAGAACATTAGCAGTGGCAATAGCTATGGAAGGACCAGTCCCTTACTCAACTACAATTCTGCCGTCTATCGCTCTTATCAGCCAAACGAAAATAAATTTCGAGGATTTATGCAAAAATTTGGAAATTTCATACACAAAAACAAATAGCTTTAATTTCAGCAATCTATGCAAAATTCTAAAGTTTCTATGGACATGAATACTTGAACAGATAAGACTATGGGCAGGTTCTGTAAAATGCAAATGGGTTTCTTTGGGGAAAATTTTATAGCTAATGTACATGTTTACATGTGTATTATTGTATAGTAAAAGTCTACTTTTATGTAATAAATTCACCCTTTGACATTGCAGCTATAATTTGTCCAAAGGAAGTTTTGAAAACAATTTTAAAATTAATGAGTGAAAATGTTTATTTTTTTAGACTGAAGATTTAAAAGAATAATAATTCTTTGTAAGAGAAATAAATGGGAAGATAGTGAATACTTTTAAACCACTAACTAATATCATTTTCTGAAGTCTTTAAAAAGAGAAAGGTCATGGTGTCAGTGGCTCTTTAAATTGTATCTTTTTGGGATTTATGTAGCCTCAAAAACAGAAGTAAAAACAAAAAGAAAATCCACAATATCATGATGTCTTTTTAATTAGCTTTAAAGTCTTCTACAGGATAAGTTAGAACATTTCATTAGCATGTTATTCATTTTCCTATGAAGAATAGCTAACTGGTTTGGCAGCCAAAGGACAGTGTCATTTGTATGCCCCCCTCACCAGATATTTCATTTTTCCAGAGCAATCAGAAAAGTGTTAGCTTCATGCAATACAAGTGTGTCACAGGATTTCTTCTCAACAATGCTATGAAAACTTTTGAGAACTTACTTCTGCCTCTGGATGAAAGTAATTAATCTTGATTCAAGCTTCCTCCAGCCCTCCCTCAGGTTCCAGTCTACTGAAGTCCTTATTCACCTTTAACCTCTAAAACCAACAATAGACCTTGGACAAGTTGCACTTTTCCCCACCTTTATCTAACCTAGCAACACCAAAGTTTCTTAAAAGAAAAATGTAGTATGACATTATTAGGAGAAAAATGATGATTCTAAACAGTTTTGTTGCAATATCTTTAGCTGCTTTTTAAGCTGAGCTAAATACAGTAGAATTGTAGTGTATGAGAAAGGACAGTAGGTGACAAGTGGGGTCATTCCTAGCCTGGCTATACGACTGAATATGTGACTTTGGGAAGATCTATTTATCTTCTTTATGCCCAATTTTTTCTCTGTAAATTGGAGATAATAATACCTGTTGTCACTTTCTTATAGGAAGTTGATGAGGATAACAGTAAACAAAATATGTGAAAGCACTATTTAAAAATATGGGTTATTTTAAAATTGGATTTACTCCATTTAGTTGTAAAGAATTCTCTGCAGCAACAAATGAACTTAATTTGAGAAATAAAAAATATTTTTGTCACCCCTGCAAGTCTATTGTTATTATTTTCCAAATGAAGTATTAAGCACAATGTGCTGGCAAGACTACTGGATTTAGAGCCAAAGGTCCTGAATTTGAATCCTGACTCTTGTCACCTACTATCTGTGAAAACTTGAGCAAGATGCTTAGTTCCTTTGTACGTAAGTTTCCTGTTTTATAAAATGAAGGGGTTGATCTAAGTGGTCTCTGCTCCTTTCCAGCTCTGGATCTGTGATTATTAAGTTAATATAGGCAATATTTTGCTGAAAGAATAAAAAAAACTTTTAATTAGGTAATTCCTATGGTAAAGACTTTATTTCAAGATTCTGATATAACTATGAAACTAAAGCTAGTCAGTGCAGGGCAAATTAAAAGACTTGTTTGAAATTAAACAAATGAGTTGTTTCTCTTCTGTAACCATTAGTCTACTTATCTTTTTATATCGGTAGCATTTTTAAAATACTAACATGGAAGCCAGATAGCTAGTAATTAATATCACATCATTTGTAAAAATGAGAGTTTGCATCCACATATTAATGTCTCATAATCTACAATGCTAAACAGGTTCAATTTTAGTGTAAAACAGGAACAAAATCTAGGAACTTTGCTCTTTCCTATCAGTCATTCAATCAAAATGTATTAAGTGCCTGCTCTATGCCAGACAGCCTGCTAAGCACTGAGGATACAAAAAGAGGCAATAAAAATAGTCCCTGTCCTCAAGGAGGATTCTAATGGGGGGAGACAACATACAAAAAATGTATACAAAGAAAGCTATATATTAACATGTAAAGCACTAGAATTAAGAGAGTTGGGGAAGGCTTCTGGTAAAAGATGGGGTTTTAGTTCGGACTTAAAGGAAGCCTGAGAGGTTAATAGGTTGAACAGAGAAGGGAGAGTATTCCAGGCATGGAGGACAGCTAGAGAAAATGCCCAGAGCTGAGATGGGTTGTCTTGTTTGTAAAACAGCCAGAAAAAATGGAACAGAGAAACTTAAAACACAAATACATAGACAGAGAAAAATGTGATTGAAAAATGTATACATACAAACATATAGCTATTACAGTAAAAAAAAAATTACCAAGAAGGCAATTAAAAAGGAATATCTCTGGCCTAAACTATTAGTTGAAATAGATGTGCTCCATTTGATGTGACCATTTCATATTTGCATCTTATATGCAGTTTACTTTGTGGGTTTGTTTTCAGATCTTCTTGGGTACTTGATTCTTCATAATATTTAGTGCCTAATTGAGAACTCAGTCTCAGAAAAGAGAAAGCAAAACCTTATGGTAATATACAATACAATAGACCAACTCCTTCACAAACAAGTAGGTGCCTTGGATATCTGTTAGTTTTTGTTAATACTGGGTTATGAGTTCTCTCTCAGCTTATAAAAATCATGGACTAAATATCACAGGTCTTCAGAGGGAGGTAAGGGAATAAACATTTACTAAGCATCTATTATGTGTCAGTCATTGTGATAAACATTTGCAAATACTATTTCATTTAATCAGATTCAGAGCTGGAGGCCCAGAGAGGGGTTGCAACTTGCCTAAGGTCATATAAGTAACAAATTAGTAGAGTAGGGATCTGAACCCAGATCCTGACCTAAGTCCAATTTTCACTATCAATTATCTTCAGGTAGTCCTGGACCTTAAGATGAGGAGAGAAAATCAGTACAATAGGATTTTAAAGCTGAAACCAAACGATGATTGGCTATGGGAAATGATCTTCCCATTTACCAATACACTATTACAGATTACTATATTCTAAACTCAAAAGCATGGAGCAAGTATATGAAATCAAATTATTTTACTTTCTTTACATCTCTCAAAATAGGCAGCTTTGTGACGCTAATTCAGGCCTGCAACAACATACAGCCCATGGGCTGCTTGTGGCCTGCCAAAGCAGCCCACAGGTTGTATGTTGTGCAGGCCTGCTTTATGCAAATCTCTCAGCAAAACTGCATATGTGAAGTTCCCTTATTGCATACTAACAGAGCCATTTTGTCTTAATCAAAATGATGGCTTGTGGGATGCTTATTTATCTTTTGTGTTCTTGATCAATGCATTCATCCATGACAGCTCAGGCCATAGCAAAAGAAGATGAAATTCTTTTTTTTTTTTTTTGCTTATTTGTTATTTTTCTCCTCTGTTGGTGGCTTACTTTCTGATATTCCCTCTGCCAATTCACCTGTCAATGCCAAAGTAAATATCTGATCAAAAGTCTAAATTCTTCATGACTCAGGGACTATTGAATTCTAATTACAATAATCTACATTTCTATGGTGCTTCACAGTTCACAAAGGCTTTTGCTTACAACAGCTACATCAAGTAATGTAATAATTTGTATCCTCTTCTTACTAATGAAGAAAGTGAGGCCCAGAGAGCTTGAGCAAATTATTCCTAATCACATGGCTACTAAGTAGTGGAACTGAGATTTGAATGTAAGCCTGATGACTTTTAAATACAGTGATCTTTTCTGTACCAGCGCTGTCTTTCTAAGGTTATTACAATGCTCTTATAATTTCACTCTATTTTATTTAGTTTACTTATGATGTTTGTTTTTATATCACAAGCATTTTCAGATATCTTCCCCTTCAAACATGCACACATACACACACATATACAGAACCTTCCCTTGTAACAGAAAAAAAAATAAGCAAAGCTATCAAAACAAAGA
The DNA here is from genome assembly GCF_900497805.2 of Vombatus ursinus. Classification (NCBI taxonomy): domain Eukaryota; kingdom Metazoa; phylum Chordata; class Mammalia; order Diprotodontia; family Vombatidae; genus Vombatus; species Vombatus ursinus. The sequence continues at coordinate 3,263,166 of NW_020949613.1, forward strand.
ACATTTCTGGCAGTGTATTAACTATCCTGCACCTGTTTTCCCCCACTTCTCTAAAAAAAATTATTGAAAATTATTAAAAATCTTAGTTCTTACTACCATATGGTAAAAATATGGTCTTTTATGGTTGGATTATTTGCTAGATAATTTCTCCATTCTTTTCTTTTCCTTATTGATTATGGTAGAAGAGAAACTGATATTATTTAGAATCTTCACATTGCAGATTTTTTTTTTATTCAGTAACTAATAACAAGTTACAGAATACCCAGGAAAAAGTGATGTACAACCTGAAATTTGGCAAATGATCTCAAAATACTTTAAAATGCCAAGTATGCAAAACTGTTTAGGTCCTTCTATAATAAGTAAACCAATTAATTTTGGTTTTGAGCTGCCATAGTTGAGAGTGGGTCAATGATTCAATGTCTGATTTGAAAGAACACATTATTTTGTCAGTCAGGTAGGTTTTTTTGTGGTGTTTCAATAGAAAAATGGATGTTTGGAGTTTGTTATACTCAACTATCGCTGTATTGTACAAGAGTACGATACGCTGTATTGTACACAGTTATTCAGTTATACCTCAATTTTTGCAGTTATTTTTCTATATTGTTTCTTCTCCTGAGAACATAAACATCAAAATAAAATAGAATTATTGTTTATAATGAACAAAGAACAATAATTTGTGGTGTGCAAAAGTAAAATGATTATCTATTCTGTTACAACTTTTCCATTAAAAAAAATCTTTGTTTTATACAGCTTGAATACTCAAAATATTTATAAATATTAAAAAAAAACAAAATTGACTGTCTTAGTCTAAAAGATAAGTTGATACAAGCAAAGACTCAACTTTTGTATATAATGGCCATGCAATGTTAGCAAAACAGACATTCTTCCAAATTTATTCTTGGACCACATCAATTGACTGTTAAGGATTTTATAAAAAAATTTAATTGTAAGTTTTTTAAGTTCTCTTTATAACCTTTTCTATACTTGATCTTCCAATGCTCAGTCTTTGAGCCATGCTTATGAAATTAAGTGCTTTATAATTTAGACTCATTTAATCACAAATATACCTGTTATGATTAAAATGTTTCTTTTAATAGAAATAGCATTTATATAAAAAAGACAGACAAAAAAACTTAGCCCCAAGCCTTCCTCTTCCAAGCAACATTCACATTCCTTTAACCATTCAAATATGTACTGTGGTATAATAGTTGGTTTAATACAATGTCTTTGAGGAAATTAAAATAATGATTAAATTTTCTTCTTAAAAAAGTCAGTTGTAGACTAATAACTAATTCATTGTTTGACATCTAATGATCACTTGCCTACTTTTGAGATCTAATTCTACAAAAAAAAAAAAAAATTGTGCTCTAAAGCTTTATCAGTTATTTTGATCTAGATTTCCAGGCTAACCAACCAAACTGAGTTGGACAAAAAGCAACTGAAGTACTGTACATGAATAATGAACTACACAGCAATAACACTATAATATAGCATTGTAATACCAATTACTTGTTTGGGAGATTTTGCGAGGATTGTAAGCTGTTAATATCCTCTAGAGAAACACTTGCTACTCAGAAAGTTTAACCAAGTATGCAATTAATAGGTCAGACATTTAAAAGTTTGGTAGCATATTAAGTTAGATACAAAGGATAAATGGGATATGATAGAATGAATCTTAAAGATTATCTAATCCAATCCCCTATTTTATAGATAAAAAACTAATATTTATAGTTAGGTGATTTACCTAAGTTCACGTAACTATTAATAACAGCAAAGTCAAGATTTCAACCTAAGTCCTTTCATACACACACACACTCACACACGCACAAACCAGCATTCTTTCAGCTACACTGCAATGTTTCTTAGTTACTGCAGTCATCCTGATGAATGGTATGGCAGTTAATAGAACTGGATTGAATGGTTTTGCATCTTTATTTCCATGTTAGTCATCAAACAAATCATAAAACAATATTAAAAGTCATTTCTATTCATCTGGAGTGCTGGTATTTAAAGGTTAAAAAAAAGTTCAATTAAAGTAGTCTGAAAGAAAAATAAATGCTGGGAAATCCTGGAAGGTATTAAAGGGTATTTTAAATCAGAGATCTCAAATTCATGGCCTGAGAAGTCCAAATCAGATTAAAATGTAATTGGCAAATGTTTAACAAGATAAAAAGTGCATTAAAACATATATAATGATAATTTTTGGTTTTCTAACTCAATATGCAGCCATAGGGATCCATTTCTGTTTGAATGACACCATTCTTTACAGAGAAAGAATCATACTGGCAAAGTGCAAGTTACAACTGCCAAACAACCTCAAAAACCTCACCTACAAAATGACTAGAAAATATCAAACAATTCTGAGTGGGAAAATCAAGAAAAAGTCACAGTGAGTCTTTTTTTTTTGGTCCTCTCAGAGCAGCTTGGGAAGACAGAAAGAAAGGTCTGCTGAAACTTGGGTATGGGCTTGCCAAGAGTATGGTGGCTGCAGCAGCAGCACCAGCTCCCAGGAATAGTAAAGGGACTGAACTCCTAGTTAGAGATCCTAGGGACTCCTGTTTGCCACTGGGTGAAAGATTGGGTGCGATTTGGTAGCTCTATTGCCTATAAGACAGTTCTAAGTCATAGCCACATGGCAAAGAGGAGCAGTTGTGATTGCAAAGTACCAGGGGCCTTTTCTGGTTAAGGACCTGATCACGGATGAGGAGGGTGGTTAGCAGACCTCTCTCATCACATTAAAAACACCAAAAACCTATAGGCCTCAGATTGATCTGTGAAAAAAGAGGATGATAAACAAAAGCTCAAGCTAGTCATCTGCTTTAACATAAATTCCAAAGTCAAGAAGTAGGCAGGAAAAATAAGCAAACAAACAAACAAAAAAAAGAACTTAACCATAAAAAGCTAATATGGTGACAAAGAAGCTCAAGACATAAACTCAGAAGAAGACAGTGACTTGAAAACATATACAAGCAAAAGCTTAAAGAAAAAAAGTGTGTGTGTGTGTATGTATATAGTATGTGTATATATATATATATATATATGAATGTAGCCCATCAAGAATTCCCAGAAGAGATAAAGTAATTATTTTGTGTTTTTTCTATTTTAAATTTAAATACAAAATGAGAAAAGAAAAAAAAAATCATTGCCACATATGCAGCAGACCATAAGAGATGATACAACATAAAACAATGAATTTTCATTTCAAGAAAATCTATAATAAATACTACACATTGTTTTCAAAGTTGCCTGACTTTGCTTCCTTGTTGATTTTCTTTTATTCTCTGCTATGCACTTTTTACTTTATTTTTCCCTCCCTCCTCTCACCCTAAAGGAGGCTACAGTTAAGTGCAGCTATCCATACATACATATGCACATATATACATACATCTATAAATACATATACTTATATACATATATAACCATACACATACACATATGCATTCATACACATATATGTAAGTCTATACTATGCTTATTTCCTCCTATCTGTTTCTCTGAAGGTTGATAGCATCTTCCTTCATAAGTCAGCCAGCTCATCATTTCCTACACCACAGCAATATTCCAACCTAATCACATCCTATCTGAAAGATTGTCTATGAAAGTTTTTTTCCACTCAATTTTCTGCATTCCTTCTATTTTTGGTTACATAGGTTTCATTTACACAAGAAAATTTTAATTTAAAATAATTAAAATTATCTTTTTAACACTAGCAATGCTCTCACCTTATAATAGAGTTTAAGGTGTGATAGTGCTGAATCTACTTCCTTTAAGTCTTTTTCCCCCTGGTTTCTTTGAAGTTCCAGATCTTTTGTTCTTCCAAATGAACTTTGTAATTATTTTTTTAACTCAATTATGTAATTTTTTTAGTTATTTGTGATGAAATTGAATAAATAGATTAGTTAGGTAAAATTGTCATTTTTAAAAGGAGAAAGTGAATTTAAAAAAAAACAAATAATTTTAAAATCAAATAAGAATAATAGAAAGTGGGGAAAGGAATGAGAAAAGGAAATGATGATGAGAAGGAGGGTAGATTATAGGAGGCAGTGGTCAGAAGCAAAACAGAATTATGTGGAGGGGTGAAAGTAAGATAAAGGTAAATAGAAGAGAATAGGAGTAAGGTAAATGCACAGGAATAAGAATTGTGAATGTAAATGGGATGAACTCACCCATAAAACCAAGAAGAGATCAGAATGGATTAGAAATCAGAATCCAACAATATGCTGTTTATAAGAGATACACTTAAAACCAAAAGACACACACACACACACACACACACGACATAATGGGTTGAAGTAAAATCTAGTGTGCTTTTTTGTTGTTCAGTTGTTCCAGTAGTGTCTGATTCTTCATGACTCTATATGGAGTTTTCTTAGCAAAGATACTAGAGTGGTTTGCCATTCCTTCTCCAACTTATTTATTACAGATGAGGAAACTGAAGCAAACAGGGTTAAGTGACTTGCCCAGGGAAACACAGCAAGTAAGTATTTGAAGGCAGAGTTGAACACAGGTCCTCCTCAGCATGCTATCCACTATGATACTAGCTGCCCCTATTATGCGTCAGTTGAAGTAAAAAAGGCAGAAGTAGCAAACATGATCTCAGAGAAAGGAAAAGGAATAGCAGATATAATTAAAAAGAAATATTCAGGGAAACTACATTTTGCTAAAAGGTACTATAGACAATAAAGTAATATCAGTACTCGTCATCTTTGTGCTAAATGGCATAATATCTGACTTTATAAGGTAAAGTTAAATTAATTACAAGAGGAAATAGGGAGTAAAACTATACCACTGGAGGATCCTAATTTATCCCTCTCAAGACTAGAATAATATAACCATAAAATAAGAAAGAAGTTAAAGAGATGAACATAATTTTTAAAAAGTTACATATGATAGATCTCTGGCAAATGATGAATGGTAAACGAAAGGATTGTGCATATTTTTCAGCTGTGCATGGCACCTTCACAAAAATTGATCATATATTAGGGCATATAAACCTCACAAACACATGCAGAAATATTAAGTATATCCCTTTTAGATCATAATGCAATAAAATCACATTCTGTGATGGGCCTTTGAAGAATAAGTTATAAATTTATTCAAATCTAAATAATCTCATTCTAAAAAATTGAATTGATCAAAAAACAAATCAGAAAAACAAGGAATATTTTAATTAAAGATAATGACAAATGTGAGACAACATATCAAAATTTGTGAGATGCAACTAAAGCAATATTGGGGAAAATTTTATCTCTCTAAATGTTTACATCAACAAAAGAGAGAAATGAACTATTCATGCAACTACAAAAAATTTAAAAAAATTTAAAATCCCCAATTAAACACCAAAATAGAAATAAAAAAAAAATGAAAGGATAGATTAATAAAATTGAAAGCAAAAAAATCCATTGATGTAATAAATAAAATTAGGAACTGGTTTCATGAAAAACCAATCAATTACAAAAATCATTGTGTATTTTGATTTTTGTCCACTTCCCCTATTTGTGCAATATATTCATAGCAGTTGTTTTTGTGGTGGCAAAGAATTGGAAGTTTCCTATCAACTGGGGAAAGGCTAAACAAATTGTGGTATGTGATTGTGATGGAATATTATTGTGCTATAAGAAATGATAAGCAGGATGGTTTCAGGAAAAAAAAAAAACAACAGGAAGACTTCTATGAACTGATGCAAAATGAAGTGAGGAGAACCAGGAATGCATTATACACAGTAATAGCAATATAGTAAGAATGGTCAACAGTGAAATACTCCACTACTCTGATAAAGACAATAATCCAAAACAGTTCCCAAGAACCCATGAAGAAAAATGCATTCCACCTCTAGAGGGAGGATTGTTGAACTCTGAATGCACGTTGAAGCATACTTTTTACGCTTCCCTTCTTTTTCTTGTTTCACTTTTTTGTCTGTTTCTTTTGTAATGTGCCTAAAATGGACATATGTTTTGCATGACTTCACATGTATAATAAAAATTGAATTGTTTGCCTTCTCAAGGAGCTGGGAGGAGCTGTAGGGAGAGAATTTAAACTGATGCATAGTGAAGTGACAGAACCAGGAGAACATTGTACAAGTAACAGCAGTGTTGTACAATGGACAATTCTGAATGACTTAACTATTCTTAGCAATACAGTGATCCAAGACAATCCCAAAAGAATGATGATGAAAAGTGCTATCTGCCTCCAGAAAAAGAACTGATGGTGTCTGAATACAAACCAAAATGTAATTCTCTCTTTCTCCCTCTCCCTCTGTCTTTCTCTCTCTATCTCTCCCTCTCTCTCTCCCTTTCTATTTCTTTCTTTCTTTCTTGTTTTCTCCTACAAAGTAACTAATATGGAAATGTTTTACATGATTACACATATATAACCTATATCAGATTGCTTACTGTCTCAGGGAAGGATAAGAGAAGGGACAGAGGGATAGAATTTGGAACTAAAAATTAAAAAAACAAAGCAACAAATGTTACAAATTCTTAATATATGTAACTGGGAGAAAATAAAATATAAAAAAATACTTAAATGTTTACCTGTAATTGGGAAAAAGCTAAATAAAATATAATAAAAATAAAATTACTACAGACAGTACAAAATATTTGGAAATCTACCTGCCAAGACACACCACCAGAAAGAGAACTTATGAACACTGATTGCAGATTGAAGCACAGCTATGTAGAAATATATTTTTTATGATTTTATATGTATATATATTTGTATTTTATATGATTATGATTTATCTTTCCTTCTCAATGGGTGAGATAGTGGGTGGGGTGAAGGAGAGCATTTGGAATAGAAAATAAAAATTAAATACATTACAAAAGCTAATTTCCCCTTCCCCCCCAAAAAAAAAGACTTTATATACAAAAATGGAGATTTCCCCTATCATTTGCCACAATTTTTTTTAAAAACTGCAAGAAAATCCTGTCATTTGTGTTGTTCATCTGAGGGTTAAATATATTTAATTTATCCTCTTTAGCCTAAGCTTTTTTTAAAATGTAGCTTGAGTAACCCAAAAGGTAAAGTTTTTCACCTGAAGTCAGGGAGAGGTCTATGTACCTTAGCTCTGACTGTACCAGAGGCTTCCTTCCAATATCACTCAATAATAGCTATTTTGTGAGCCCAAACAACTGAGAAGCAAGCAGAAAGCCACTTTAGTTATTATTGTAACCTCAAGAATATAATACAGAGGTTATTATATGGCCTTTAGTCTTCACTGAACTCTAGAAATGCTACCCTGTGTTACCTCCCAATCTAATATCATACCATCATAGGACTAGAAGAAATCTACTTGGTCCAACAAGATTCCTTGGTCATCTACATGGCAGTTCTCTCCTGAAAGTTTTCCAGGGGCAGTGACTTACCAGTCTTTGTTAGCTTTTCTGAGTTTTTTATTATTCCATATCTTCCTTTTTCTCCAACTCAAATATTGCTGACTATTTAAAGTTAGACTCAATCCACTGCTTTACACTCCAGAAAACAGAAAGAGTACCAACTCATCATCCTCCCAATAGAAGTTCCTATGAAATGGAACTGTATAGCCTTCCATTATAGCCTTCTCTTTTCCAGGGCAAAAATTATCAATACCTTCCATTTTTTCCTCTCTGGAATTATTTTTTCATTCTTTTAACACCTTGTATTGGTCTAGGTTTCTCATTTCTTCATATACTTTTAAATGTAGAAGCCATACCCAGACAAAAAAAAAGGATTGATTAATACAAGGTATAAGGAATACTATTCAGTCTATTGATTTATCCCAGGTTATGTTAGCTCCCTTTCTCCCCCTTAAAAAACAACAACAACAACAAAAAGAACACTGACATTAGGTCCAGTGTTTTGTTTTTTTTTCTGCTATACACATATTTATGAGGCATTCCCCATCACTTTTTTTTCAGAGGGAAGACAGGAGGGGAGGGCGAAAGTTTTTTGTCCTTAGCATCCTTTGCTAGAATAACACAATAGCAAGTAGCCCCAGCAGTAGCAGCAGCAGCCAGTAGTAGTAGTAGTAGTAGTAGTAGTAGTAGTAGTAGTAGTAGTAGT
>NW_020949613.1:3271215-3358830 GCF_900497805.2 Vombatus ursinus
GTAGTAGTAGTAGTAGTAGTAGTAGTAGTAGTAGTAGTAGTAGTAGTGTGGTGGTGGTAGTGATAGAAGGTCTAGTTTTACACTGAGTTTATTTCCATACTTGGTTTTAATGACTTTCATATATCTATAGATTTTAGTGAAATGGAAGATCAAATTGAGTCAGCAGTGTTATATGTCAGCCAAAAAAACAAATATAATAGTGCTGGCATTAAGAGAGGCATAGCTTCCAGGAATTTTTATTAGTAGAAATTGATCAAACACTTCTTGAACCTTAGCCTGTTCAGGATCATACTGTAGTACTTCAAAAACACATGAACCATACTATGGAGACCACTACCCCAGCCAATTTCTAAGACCATTATTTGTAAATAGGTTTCTATCTCTACTGGTGGAGAAAATTACCTTACCAAGAGTTCTCTAGACCAATGAAATAATAGGTCCTGTTCATGTATGTGTGAGTGTGTATTTATGTGTGTATGTGCATGTGTGCATTTATAGTGTATTTATGTGTGTTTAGAAATACATATAGCTATAAGGTGTTGGTTATTCTAACACACAGAAGATAGCTTGTTGTGCCTGCTTCCTGCTTGTAGGATAAAATAAAAGGACAAAATAATGTTTTAAAAAAGGAAGCATGAGTTAGTGGAAAGCATAGTGGCTAAAGACTTACGAGTCCTGGGGTTACAATTATACCTCTGCCACTTTGCTGACCTTGAGCAAGTCATTTGACCTCCCTGGGCCTCAGTCTCCTCATCTGTAAAATAAGGGACTTTGATTAGTCAGCCTCCTCAGTTCCCTTCCATCTCTAAATCGATGATGTGAAGACTTTGACTTAAGGAAACTTTTTAATTTTGTGATATGTTATTTTACCTCACAAAATTCTCTTTCTAATCACTTCATACTGTTTCATGTGAATCTTTTTGCTTAGGTCTAAGTACATAGTAGGTCTCAATAATTATAGTTTCTTCATAGGTAATTGTGAGTCCACAACTAGTTAGATAATTGTTCTCAAGTTGTTAAACTACAGTTAAGTTGGGGGAGCACAAGCAGAGTATCTGATTGGTCTGCCTTGGGCTGAATATTATTTGATCCTCATCATTAAACTGGATAATGAAATAGAAAGCATACTTATTATTTGTAGATGACACCATGCTGAGAATAGTTAACACCTTGGAAGATCAGATTGAAAATGACCTTGGCAAATAGAAAATAATCTAAGAAACACACATGAATGAAATTCATAGAGAGAAAAAAAATCAGACAGAAATTCAATGAGAGAAAAAAAATAATGAAGTCTAAGAAGTATGACTAAGGTATATGAATATTGAAGTTTCCTACCTAGCTCTATGAGGAAATCCAACTAAGGGGGCACCAGGAAGGTCTGACGGTATGCCATAGACTGTATACCTTGGCATTCAGGCTAAGTACCTGAGGGTCTCTTTATGTGTATCCAGTCACACAGATTGAGGTTCATGATCAGGTCTACAACTCCAAGGAAAAATGGAGAAAAGAAGCCATATTTTCATCATAAATGGAGTGTTTGTGGTTTCAGATATGAGGCAAGAAGACTAGAACCTAGAAATTTGAAAAGGCATGATACAAGGTAGGTATTTTCGTCTTAAGGAACAAAATAAGAAATAAATTACCGAACGACCTCTTCCCCACCCATAACATTACAGGGTCAGAGTAGGACTAGCAACAAGAACAATTCAATACTGAGCAACTCAAGCTGGGGATCCAGGCCTCACTACATTGCCCCTGTGTAGGCTTGATTATAGAACATCAGCTGAAGTAAGGGCAGGGTGCAGGTGGGTATTGAGCAATCTAGCTGTTTTCTGGCTGTGAGAAGGGCTTGAGGGGAGAGAGCAGAGGGCTGGGGATCCAGCCTCCACACGAATCAAGAGACATACAAGAGACATGTGGGAAATTGGTAAATAAGACGTAGGAGAATCACAAGGATGACTAAGCCTCAGAAAATGAAATGAGGTTCATATTATTTAGTCTAGACAGTAGAAAGTTGAGAAAACGGATATTTAATATTATTAAGATATATGGAAGAGTATTATATAATGTGACAGTGAACAGTTCTCCATTTCTACTAAAAACAGAACAAGAGGAAATGGATTTAAATGACAGAATGAGAGGTTTTGATTAGTTATTAGTCACTAGAAACTTCTAGTATCAAAAGTTAAGGGTTGAGATGGGTCTAGAGGAAGAATAGAGAACCTGTTTCATCCTCAATTACCCATTATCTCTCACTCCTCACATCCAATCTGTTGCCAATGCCTAGGGGTCTCCCGCCAACAAAATCTTTTGAATATGCCTATTTCTCTCCTCTGACACTGCAATCACATTGCTAGAGGTCCTTATAGCCTGACACCTGGATTATTGCAATTAACCTGCTGGTGAGTCTGTCTGCCTCAAGTCTCTCACCACTCCAAGTCATCCTTCATTCAGTCACCAAAGTGATTTTCCTGAAGCACAGATCTGAGCATTTTATTCCTTTAATCAATAAACTCCACTGGCTCCCTATCACCTCCAGGATAAAATACAAAATCCTCTTTTTGGTATTCAAGGCTCTTAATAACCATGACTTCTCCTACTTTTCCACTATTTCTTACATCTTACTCCTTACCACGCAGTGGTAGAGTAAGGTGTGAGTATTCCTTAATCCAGAAATTGGCCTCCTGGCTGTTCCATAAGCAAGACACTCTATCTCTTAGCTAAGGCATTTTCTCTGGCTGTCCCCAGCATCTAAAACACTCTCTGTTTTGCATCTTTTTGTATCCCCACTGCTTAGTGCAGTGCCTGGCATATAGTTTACACATAAAAAAAATGTTTATTGACTAACTGACTAGAAGTATCTTATCTGGAAATCTTTAAAATAGATTCTCCTCTGCCTAAGATAGGATAGGTATTACCCTCCCTCCTAAAGACCAGAAGATGGTCAATAGGTTCTTTTGTTATTGTTCTTGTGCATGTCTTATCTATTTCTTTCAACCGTTTCTAGATGCCTTTTTTTATATTCCAATTATTTCTTGATATAATCCACATCCCATCCTTGCCCAATGAGCCTTCCCTAATAACAAAGAAACAGTCAAGAAAACCTACTAGCATAGGGGTTGCAATCTGACAGTGTATGCAACATTACACACCCAGAGTTCCTCTACATCTCTAACAAAAGCCAGAAGACACATTATCTCTTACTGTAGAAAAAGGATCAAGATTGTTTATTACAATTTCATACTGTTTGGGTATATTTTAGTGTTCTTTTCATTTATGTTATTGTAGCCAGGAAGTAGAATTTCTTTTCATCTCTTTGGCTTTTCATTTATTCCTGCCTGTCTTGAATTTCTTGACCCTCATTTGTCTTCCCCAAGAGACCATCAAGTACCATGTCTACGGATATTCCTATTGCCTAAGTAGCCCTTGTGTATAAAGACAACTACAAAAGCAATGGTGTCTCACTGGTGGAGATCCATCCCTTTTGTGACTCACAAAGGCTAATGGGACCATCATTTAAATTTTCAACCCTGGTAGTGTTTCTCAACTTCATCCTCTGGCATTTATTCTAAGTGTATGGATTTGTATACTTAACACCAGAATTCTTCTAGCGGACAACAGCCACAGAACTGTCTTCAGCAGAGAGTAAAGGAGCTAAAGGAGGTCTGGAGAGTCTAAATATCAATGTATGACATCCCTCTGTAGAGTTAATCTGTAACCAACTGCTCTCATATTTCAGAGATTTCAGTTTGTGTTAGTTTACAATCCCAATTTCTGCTTGTTCAAGCAAAGTGGTTAACAAAATCCAGCAATTATCACATTCTGTCCTTAAATAATTCATTTATTTACTCCTGGAAAAGGTGAAATATCACTCCAGATTTTTCACAATACATTTTGGGAGGGGGCAGCTAGGTGGCGCAATGGATAGAGCACTGGCCCTAGAGTTAGGAAGACCTGAGTTCAAATCCAACCTCAGACATTTGACACTTTCTAGCTGTGTGACCCTGGGCAAGCCACTTAACCCATTGCCTAGCCAAAAAAAACCAAAAACAAACAAACAAAAACTTTTGACTGGGTGACCCTAGGCAATTCATTTAACCCCAGTTGCCTCACCAAAAAAACAAAACAAAACAAAATACACTTTGGATTATTTATTTTTACTTTTTAGGGGATATGAATTAGAAAGCAAAGGCAATACTTTTTTGATCATCAATCTGCATTTCTCTGTCTTGCTGCAAAATCAGAGTTAGAACTTGGAAAATTTCAATAAATGTGATGATTGGCTCTGTTGCCTTGTTCAGACATTTATTGCTCTCACAGAATCAAATCTATCAGTTCCTGAAAAAGAATTTCCTGGATCACAAACCTGATAAGTGGTCATCTGCTCCACCTGCTAACCTCCCTGCCTTCCTGCAAGTTCCAATTAAAATGTCATCTTTGACTGGAAGCTTTTACTTACCCCCTCTAAATTCTACAAATTTTCCTCTGTTAATTATTTTCTCTTTATCCTGTGTATAGATTGTTTGTATATATTTGTTTGCATTTTCTCTTTCTTATTAGATTGTAAGTTCTTTGAGGGCCGATCTGTTTTTTGTCTCTTTTTTATATCCCTGGCACGTAGCACAGTTCCTGGAACATAGTAGGCACTTAGTAAATGTTTATTGATTGATTAATCTAGCCTTTTCTTGAAGATGTTCAATGAGAGGGAACCCACTGCCTCCCAAAGGAGCTCATTTAACTTTGGCAAGGAAATAGGTTGTTTTGCTTTCTCTCCCCCCTCACCCCAGGTTAAGCCCATGTTCATTTCTTTGCAATTTCTACCCATTTCTCCTGGCTTTGCTCTTTGGATTCAAACAGATCACATTTAATCCCTCTTCCATATGGCATCCTTTTTAACATATGAAGATAGCTATCCTGTTCTTCTTATTTCTATTTGTCTTTCTTCAGGCTGAACATTCCCAGTTCTTTTAACTCGTGCTCATATGACATGGATTTAGGGCCTTTCACCATCATAGTTGACCTCTAAACCCAGCTTATCAATGTCCATCCTAAAATGTGGTACTTAGAAAATGAACACAACCCTCCTGAAGTGGTCTGACCCAGGAGAAATGCAAAGCATTATAACTTCCTTATTCTTGGAATGTATATTTCTCTTAATGCAACCCAAGATCATATTAGCATTTTGTGTTGTTACACAAAAGAAAAGCCCCAGAAAAAAAAAATTTCCAGATAAATAGCTGCCTAACTATGCTTTTCTCATGTTGTCTTTATGAAAACTTTTTTCCTTAAGTGTAAGACTTTATATGATCCTTATAAAATCGCAAGCTAACAATAATAGCTAGCATTATACAGTGCTTTAATGTTTTCAAAGTGCTTTACAAATAACTCATCTTATTCTTTCCACAACCTGAGGAGGTAGGTGATATTAATAGTCAAAGTTACAGATGAGGTAACTGAGGCAGACAGAGGGTAAATGACTTGCCCAGTGTCACATAGCCAATGTCTGAGACAAGATTTGAATTCGGGTTTTCTTCACTCAATTCACTCTATCTGTTCTGTCCACTGTGCCATCCAACATCCTCATCTTATTTGATTATTTGATTCAGCCCAAATGTTCCAGCCTATCAAGATCTTTTTAGATCCTAACTCTGTCATCCAGAGTGTCAGTTATTCCTCTCAGTTCTGTGACATCTGCACATTTGATGAGCATGCTGTCCATATGTTTAACCAAGTCATTGATACACATGTTAAAAGCACAGTTGCAAATAGATATCCATTGAGCACTCCACTGAAAACTTCCTTTTAAATTGATGTTGAACCAGTAATGACCATTCTTAGGGTATGGATTCAGTTTGTTCTGAAACCAGCTCATTTTTATTGCCTAGTGCACATCTTTAGCTCAGGAATAGCAGGAGAGATTTTATCAAATACTTTGCTAAAATGTAGGTAACATCCACAGTACTCCCCCAATCTACTAGTTTAGTAACTCCCAAAATAGAATTCATCTAGAATAACCTGTTCATGCTGAAGCCATAATGGTTCTTCTAAATCTCTCCTTCCTTTTTTTCCACATTTTTAACTTTATTTTTCAATAATTTTCAATTAATTCAATTAATCAATTACTTTGATTTTTCAATCAAATTTTCAATTTTTCAATTTTAAACAATCATTTATTTTTATCTCCATTCCATCTCTGTCCCTACTCCTAATGGAAAGGGAAAAAAAAGAGAAAAGAAAAACAAAACTTTTTTTAATAAATATACAGGAATGAGCAGGACAAATGTTCACCTTGGCCATGACCAAAAATATATGTCTCATTGTGTGTATTCAGTCCATTATCTCTGTCAGGAGGGTGAGTAGCATTTGTCATTGCATTTGATCCTTACAACCCTGTAAAGTAAGTGATAGCATTATCCCCATTTTACAGATTAGGAAACTGAGCCAAAGAGAGGTTAAAGTGATTTGCCTAGTATCACATAATAAGTAATTATCTAAGATTTTAAGTGAGATCTTTCTTACTCAAAGTCCTATACTTGGTAGTGATATACTATAACGTATGTAAAGTGCTTGACAAACCTTAAAGTTTGTTCAGCCATTAATATGTTCAGCCATTCCCTAATTGATGGACACTACCTTACCTTTCAGTTGTTTGACACCCCACAAAGTGTCCCTGCTGTAAATATTTTTGTGCATGTGGGTTCTTTTGCTCTGGGTTCTTCTGTTTGAAATCTAGTAGTAGTGTTGCCAAGTGGAAGGATATGCACAGCCTTGTCATATTTTGTGCTTAGTTCCAAATTGCTTTCCTAAATGGATAGGCCAATGCGTAACTCAGCCAACCACGCATAAATGTGCCTATTTAACTGCAACCACTCTGTAATTGATCATTTTCTTTTCTTTCCCTTTTGTCATCTTTGCCAATCTGATAGATATGAAGTAGGAGCTCAGAGTTGCTATAGTTCACATTTCATTAATTATTAGTAAATCAGAGCATTCTTACAGCTGTCAAAAGATTGAATATCATCCTCTGAGAACTGCATGTCCATATCTTTGGCCATGTATCAATTATGGAGTCATTCTTATTTTTATAAATTTGGATCGGTTCCTTTTATATCTTAGAAATGAGACATTTATCAGAGAAAATTGCTGCAATTGCCCCTCCAATAAAATATTTTCCTTCTGATTTTAGCAGCAATGATTTTGTTTACATGAAGACTTTTAAATTTAATGTTACATCAAAATTTAACTACTTTATCTTTCTGTTATACACTTTTTGATTAAGCACTCTACTTTTAGATCTGAAAAGACATTTTTCCTTGTTTCTCTCATTTATTTATGATATGGCCTTTAATATCACATCATATGTCAATTTAGAGCTAATCTTAATATAGAGTGTGAAGTGTTGACTTAAACCTTTTTTTCTGCCAGCCTGCTTTAAAGATTTTCCAGCATTTTCTCTTAGAGAGTGAGTTCTTACACCAGTAGCTGTTGTCTTCAGGCTTATTCAACTCTAGGCCACAGGATTTATTTGTTTCTGCACATTGTGTACCTAATCTGTTCCAGTGATCAACCTCTCTATTTAGTGAACTCTGAAGTTCCCCAATCTCAGCACAATCTGTTGTGATTTCACCTCTGTCTTAAATCCTCAAAACCTGTTTTTTGTACCCAGTCAATAAATGTTTGTTAATTACCTAGTATGTGCCAGGAACCGTACTAAATGCTGGGATACAAAGAAAGGCAAAAGACAATCCATGCCCTCAGGGAATTCAAAATAATATAGGAAAGACAACATGCAAATAACCACATATAAACAGGCTATATACAGAATAAATTGGACATAATCCACAGAGAGAAAGCACTAGGATTAAGAAAGATAAAGAAAGGCATCCTGTAGAAGGTGGGATTTTAAGTGACACTGAAAGAAACCAATGAAGCCAGAAGGTGGAGAAGAAGAGGGAGAGTATTCCTGAAAGAACAGTCAATGAAAATACCCAAAGTTGGGAATTAGAGTGTCTTTTTTGAGGAAAAGAAAGAAGATCAGGGTGACTAGAACAAAAGAACTTATGAAGGAAGATGCTATCTGCATCCAGAGAAAGAACTAATAAATAAAAGTATGTGTAGAATGATTTCACACACACACACACACACACACACACACACACACACACACAGATGTGTGAGAGAAAGATACATATTTGTGTCTAATGGTAGCCATCTCTAGGGTGGGGTGGAAAGAAAAAAAAGAAATGTACATGATAACTTTATTATATATTTATAAGGAGTAGCAAGTTGTACATATAGATTTGCAGTTTCTTGTGCAATCATTTTTTATTCTATTGTATTATGGAAATGCTTGTTCTATTCCATAAATTAAAAAGAAAATAAAGAAAAAGAAAAAAAAAAGCAAAAAACATGTGGATGTATGGAGGGAGTGGGGAGTAAGGTATACAAAGACTGGAAAGGGAATAAGAGGTAGGTTATAAAGGACTTCAAATGCCAAACAGGATTTTATATTTGATTCTGGAAATAACAGAGAACAATTGAAGTTTATTACATGGGGTGGGGGTGAAGTGACATGGTTAGACCAATACTTTAGGAAGATCATTTTGACAACTGAGTAGAGAATGAATTGGAGTGTGGAGAGATTTGTGGCAAACAGACTAACAAGACTTCAGTTTTAGACATGTGGAGTTTAGACTGTCTACACTACAAACTTTAATTCTGCTATCTCTAAGTTCTTTCCCAAGCCATCACCCTTGAACTGACTACCCTCTGTTCCCTTTCTCATCTCGACTCTTGGTAAATCAAGTCAACTCTACACAGTCCTCTTGTTTTAGGTCCTTTTCCACTTTATTCAATGGAAGGTCTTGACTTGCCAGGCTTTTTTTGTTATTCAGTCATTCAGTCCTTGGATCATTCCTACCATTCACTGCCTTTGTTCTATCTCATGTTACAGTGAATGAAAAGAGAGAAAATTAGGACAACGAATTGATTGGGTCCACTACAAATTTTGTTATATAATCTCCACTGGGTCCTTGCTGCAGCAAGGCAATCCCTTTGTATGTCTCTTTCACTCATTTACTGTCTTATTCACCATAGTAACATTTCCAAATCTTTTCATCCCTCCTCAGATCTCCCATGGCTTCACATTCCCCTCCTTATTCACTCACTGAGCTGAGAAACTTGCAATTATTTCACTGAAAAAAAATGAGGCCATTCACTGAGATCTCCTTTTCCTTTCCTTCTCAGATATCCCAAACTGTACTTACTATCTCCCCTATATCTGCCTTAAGGCTTCCTCTATTCCAAACTTCCCTATTACTATTGAGTGTACCACCACCCTCCAGGTCTAGTCACTTAGGCTCACAGTCTTGACCTTTCACTTTCTATTGACATACAATGTTTTTAAGTTCTATTGATTCTTCCTTGATAAAATTTTCGTATTTTCCCCTTTTTTCTCTTCTGACCCTGCCACCACCCTAGTGCAGGCCTTTATTAACCTACCTCTGGACTATTGCAATAGACTGCTGGTGGTTATCTCTACTTCAAGGCTCTTTCCACTTCAGTCCACCCTCCATTCAATTATCAAATTGATCTTTCTAAAGTACAGGTCTGACCATGTTATCTCCCTGCTCAGTAAGCTCTAGTTGTTCCCTATTAACTCTAGGGTTAAATATAAAATCTTTTACTTGTCATTCAAAGCCCTTCATAACCTGCTCCCCATTGCTTTCCAGTCTTTTTACTTCCACTTGCTCCCTAAAGAAGGGCATTTTTCAAACATTTTCAATGATTTTTCCTCAGTGCCTAGAATTTTCTCTCTTTATCTCTTTCTCTTGCTCTCCCTAGCTTTCTATAAGAACCAGATAAAAATCAGACCTATAATAATCCTTTCAAGATTCCTTTTAATAATAGTGCTTTCCTTCCATTGATTTTCTCAGATTTATCCTGTATAGATCTTATTTATATATAGTTTTTTGTTTTGTTTTGTTTTGCTTCATATTTTGTCTCCTCTATTAGACTGTGAGCTCCTTCAATGAAGATACTATTTGCTTTTCTCGGAGGGAGAGAGATGTGGTTTTTCTTTTGCCTTCCTCTGTATCCATAGCACTTAGTATGGTGCCTGGCACATAGTCAGTGCTTAACAGATACCCATTGACATTTTTTTTATAAGTACAAATTGTCTTGACAATTACTGCTCCATAATATAATTTGAGATCTAATAAGGCTAGCCCCATTTCCTTACCACTTTTTTTCATTATTTCCCTTGAGATTCGTAATTTTTTGTTCCTCCAAATGAATATTGCTATTTTTTAAAACTACTTCTATGAAGTAATCTTTTTGTAGTTTGTTATTTTCGTAACATTAAATTACATTAAGTTAGGTAGTATTGTCATTTTATTTTTATGTTGGCTCAGTCTACTTATGAATAGTTAATATTTCTCTAAGTATATATGTTTTTCTTTACTTTCATGAAGTATTTTGTAGTATTAGTCATATATTTATAATATATCTTTGTAGGAAGGTTCTTAAGTGTTTTATACATTCTATAGCTATTTTAAATGAAGTTTCTCTTTCTATCTTTTTCTGCTGGCTTTTGTTGACAATATGTAGAAATGCTGATGGTTCAGGTAGGCTTATTTTATATTCTGAAAATTTGCTAAAATTATTAATTTTTTAAATTAATTTTGTATCTGTTTTCTAACTATTGATATAGTCTTATGATTTTAATTGTTTTAGTTACTACCCTTCAGTTCTATTAATCTGTATATTTTGTATTTGGTAAATATTCATGCAATCCATTTTTCAGTTTTCTTGGCATATAATTGGGCAAAATAATTTCTAATACTATCCTTTATTTCTTTTTTAAATTTTCTTTGGATTCTCCTTTTCAATTTTTATACTGGTTTCTAGTTTCTTTTTAAACAAATTAATTACTCAATGATATATTTAATGATTTTTAAAAGCAACTCCTTTTAGTTGTCAATTCATTTTTGCTTGCATTTTTATAACTTCTGTGATTTTCAGTATTTCTATTTTGACATTTAATTGAGCTTTAAAAGTTTCTTAGTGTTTTACATTTTTAAAGTTATATTCTGAAATCATTAATCTGTTCTCCCTTTCTCTCATTTATGTGTGGATATGATTAGAATTAAACATTTTGTCTTTAGAATTACTTTGGCTGTATCTCCAAAATTCTGGCATATTGTCTGGTTGATGTCATTATCAATAATGAAAACATCTATTATTTTTATGATGTGATCTTTGACTCACCAATCCTTTGAATTAATTTATTTCATTTCCTACTTATTTTAATCCTTTCATAAATGGTCCTTTACAGGATATAATTTTATGACATTTTGGCCAGTAAATTCTGCAATTAATTTTTAAAAATTTTATGTATTATCTGACCACAATAATAACAATAATATCAGTGAATATTTACATGTCACATGTACCTAGTATGTGACAGGCACTCTGTTAAGTGCTTTACGTATATCCTGTTTTATCCTCACAATCCTAGTTTTATCCTCTCTTTAGACCACATTCCTCTGTTTAAAAAAATAGTAAAAGGAGAGTATTCATCACTAGTGTTCTATGCTCAATTCCTTTTTCCTTCCCCTCATCTTCTTTCCACCCATGAGATCCCAATAATAACAATCCTAGGTGCTATTATTATCCTCATTTTACTGTTGAGGAAACTGGGGAGTGACTTCCCCAAGGTTACTTACAGCTAGTAAGAAGTCTGAGGCTGGGTTTGAACTCAACCTTCTGACTCCAGGGTTAGCATTCTAGGCACCTAGATATTTCATATATGGTCAGTTTTGGTTAAGGTGCTATGTGCAACTGAGCAATGTATAAACTTCTTTCTATTCTCTTTTTTCATTAATCCCTAGATATACATCATATCTAACTTTTCTCAAATTCTATTTAGTTCCTTATCATCTGTATGTATGTGTGTGTGTGTGTGTGTGTGTGTGTGTGTGTGTATTTTGGTTGAGATGGTTAGTTTTATCCAGGTATGAAAGGGACACATTGACTTCTCCCTTTATTACATACGTATTGTATATTTCTCCATATGTCTTGAATAAGTTTTCTTTTCACTATGTAGATGTTATATCTTTTGGTTCATATGTTAGGTATTGCTATTATTTCATTGTCTTTGGCACCTTTCAGCATAATGTAATTTCCTTATTTATCTCTTTTGATAAAAATCTATTTTTTCTGTTCCCTTTTCTGAAATCATACTTGATATACCTATTTTTTGAGTTCAAGTGATACATTATAGATTTTGCCCTTGCTCCTTATTTAACTCTTTTTGAATATAATAATGATATAATAATAACTAACTAGAATTTATATAGTGCTTTAAGGTTGGTAAAGCACTATACAAATAACATCTTATTTTATGCTCACAAAAACCCTGGGAAATAGGTGGTATTATTATCCCCATTCTACGTATGAGTCAATTGAGGTAGATAGAAGTTAAGTGACTTGCCCAGAGTCACACAGCTGAAAAGTGTCTGAGGTCAGATTTGAACATAGATCTTCCTGAGTCTAGGTCCTACATTTTATTATCTACACTACCCAGTGATCTCTATTGTAATATTTCAGTGAACACATACATACATATACACATACACATATGCATATATACACATATCTATGTATACACACATATGTACATATGCATGTACATATGTGTGTATACACAGATGACTTCGCTTTCCTCTTTTCTTCTGAGTCTATCCCATTCATATTCACAATTAGAATAATTAATTATTCATTTATCTCCAGCCCATTCTTAAATACCTTTTTCCTCTCTTTAGACCACATTCCTCTGTTTAAAAGAATAGTAAAAGGAGAGTATTCATCACTAGTGCTCTATGCTCAATTCCTTTTTCCTTCCACTCATCTTCTTTCCACCCATCAGACCCCAATAATAATTTCTTATATTTCCTTTTTTTCTTTTAAATCACTCTTTATAACCCTTACTCTGAACTTAGAAGTTTTTTTTTAATGATTAATCCCTTTCTGAAACATTCCCAACTCTATTTATTTCATGTTTCCCTGTTGAGTTCAATGTGTTTCTACACAAAACTCTTTAAGTGTGTATGTGAGTGGGCATTTTATTCTCCTTTGATTACTTGACATAAAAGTGAGGTTCAAGTGACTCCCACTTTCCACACCTTTATTGTTTTATAGACTTCTTCTTACATGCACCAATTATATGAGTTTGGTTTTCTCACTCTTTCTTGCCTTTTCTTCTTTATTTTACCAAGTTTTCCTCTTCCATTCCTTTCTTTTTTCAAAATCAGAAAATTATAACAGAATTACTTCTAGGCCTTTAACTCCCTCTGTGAAGTGTGATGATATTAAAAGTCTGAGGAGACAGTTTTATCATCTTCTTAACCCCCATTAATGTAAATATTTCACTCTTATAAAGCCCCTTATAATTATGCACATATATTTAATCTTTTGTTTCTTTTGATTTTTGTGTTTTGTATTTCAAAGTTTTTATTGAGCTCTGAAATGTTCATCAAAAAAAATACTTGGAAGTTCTCTGTATCTTTAAAGGCACATTTTTCTTCTTTTTAAGAATTGATTGGTGATTTAAAAAAAATATTTTCACTTTGCCCTCTTGTTTTAATATGTCTGGAAAGTTTTCTCTCGTGATTTCTTGAAATATTATATCCAGGTTGGTCATTGGTCATGTTTATCATGTAGCTCAATAATTTTTATATTATCTCTCCTGATTTCTTTTTCAGGTAAGTTGTTTTTGATATGAGATGTTTTCATTTCCATCCATTTTTCAGTCTTTTGGTTTTGTTTTAATGCTTTTTTTTTTAAAAGTTTCTCCATGAGTCATTAATTTTCATTTGATTCATTATAATTTTCAAGAATTCTGTTATTTGGGTAAAATTTTGTATTTCTTGCACTTAGCTATTAATTATCCTTCAAAATCTTTCCAATAGATCCCTCATTTCTTTTCAAAGTCTTTCCTCTGGTACTCTCATTTCATTTATAATGTTATCTTTTAATTCTTAAAAAAAAAACTTCATTTCTTTTAGGGAGCACATAAGACTAGTTATCAGTCTGTTTTGTTTTATTCTGTTTCTTTTTTTGAGACTTTGCTTTTAATTGTTTTGTAGTTATTCTTCTGTTCTGTGTATGTGTTTGAGGGTCTTTATTGTGTGAAACTTCTGTTTGTTTACTTGTTCTTCCAGTCTTACTTAAAGAATTGGAATTTTGTGTATGAGTGAGGGGCCCTGCACTTCTGGAGATGATATAATAGCCTTGTATGGCCCTGGTGTATATTTTCCGGGGTCCTGCTTCTATTTCTCCAAGTATTAAGTGTTTTATTATTCATGGATCTTAAGAGTGGTTCTGGTCATGGAGCATTTTAGTGGGTCCCAAGCAGTCTGATCTAGGGCATGGTCTGAGCATTGTCCTTCTGAACTTTCCAGTCTTTTTTTTTTTTTTTTGGTTGGGCAATGGGGGTTAAGTGACTTGCCCAGGGTCACACATCTAGTAAGTGTTATGTGTCTAAGGCCGGATTTGAACTCAGGTGTCCTGAATCCAGGGCCGGTGCTCTATCCATTGTGCCACCTAGATGCCCCCTACTGAACTTTTCAGTCTTAAAACAGTAATTTTTGTCTAGGCAACACCACTGAAAACTTTCCCTTCTGTGGAGCTCTAGTGACAGTTACTTCTCATCCCCCAACCCTATCAGCTAGCTAGAAGGCTTGTAGGATTATATAGCAACAGAGCTGCTGGCCTGCCCCTGGTCTTTGTCTAGGATCTCAGTTGATCAACATGATCTGGGGTCAGAGAGGCAGAATTTCTTTCTTATGTCTAGTTTGAACTCATTTCTGAGTTTCCTCATTCCTATTTTTTGAGTCAGATTGACAGTGGTCTCACATGAGGTCACATAGTAAGCATCAGAAGTGGAATTTGAATACAGGTCTTCTGACCTCAAATTCAAGGCTATTTCCACTGTACCAAAATGCATACTAGTTTATCCATTTATCTAAGAAGGTTAGGGACTTGGCGAGTCAGTGTATTCTCTAAATACAATGGCAGTGTTAACATATTTAGACCCCAGGGAAAAAAACAAATGAATTTCTTTGCTACAATTCATGTCAAAAATACTTATCCCTAGCTCCTACACTATCAAAAAAAGGTTCTAAATCTTCCAGTCTTCTTTTACTTTCTTGGATGTTGTTCATTATATGATGCTTTCTCTCTCTATCTCTGTCTCTATTTCTGTTTTAGATGCTGTCCCTATTCCCATCCCATCCCCATTCCCATCCCCATCCCCATTTCTCTGTGTGTGTGTGTGTGTGTGTGTGTGTGTGCATGTGTCTCATCTCTGTCTTTCTCTTTTTAGCTTTGTGCAATTTTGTGACTACATTGGCATAAGGACTCACAGTGCAGAAGCTGCCTCAACTAATGCAGACAGACAGATGTTCTATAATTCAATTTAAAAGAATTACCAAGGGATGTTAAGAGGTTAAATGAACCCCCCAGAAGATATAACCAATGTGTATTGGAAGTAGGACTCAAACCCAGGTCTTCCTGACTCCAGAGCTTGCTCTCTTCAAACTACAATATGTTGCCTCTCTTAATCCTTACTCTCCTTAAGGAATCTAACTCTAAATTAATTTATTTCCATTTATCTTTTTCATCAAATAAAATATTTGTTCTAAATGCCCATTTGTTTTGATGTATTTCTCTGCTTATGATACTTTTATAACATTCTCAAATTGGTACAAAATACATCTTTAAGAAAATATATTTGAGTAAATTTTCATGTTAAAAATCACATGAATTAAATATGAGAAGCTAGAAAAATCATACCTCATCTTTTACAGTACCCTCAGGAAATAACTCAGGCTTTCTTACATCTCTACTGCATCCTCCCATCTGTATATGATTATCATTTATGTTTTACTCAAGAATTTCTAAATGTTAGTAAAAGCACCCCCTCTATTTTGCAAATAGGTGAATAAGTAAAGTTGGAATCCAAACTGTGAGGGCTTAGGATAAGTAAAATTTAAATAAGAAGTATTGTAAGATTATTAAGAAGAGTTTTTTTTCACCGCTTGATTTCTCTTTTCACTTACTATCTCAAAGTAAAGTCAAATTCAAAGGGAATACAAGGTCTTTGTTTTTGAGAAGTTAACAGCATAGAAGGGGAATGAAGCATATAGTAAGCTAGCTCTAATTGCAAAACAGTGACATGTAGGTCTAAGTGGTAAAGTTAGATAGTTACTGATGGAGAGAAGAGTTAAGGAAAGATTGAATATGGAAGATGGCAGTTGAAATGAGTTTAAAAATAGGAATTGAAGAGGACATTACAGACATCTAGGTTAGCTAAACAGAGGTACAGAGGTAGAAATCTGAAAGTGTAGATTGTATAGAAAGTGTAGATAAGAACATAATCTAGTTTGTCTGGACTACAGCGCATAGAGGAAAGTAATATGATCTAAGACTGGAAAAACTGGGTAGTGCCAGATTGCAGAGAGCCTTTTATGTCAGGCAAATTTTTTAACTTTACTTGATGGCAATAGGGAACCACTGAAGATTTTTTAACTAGATTTATGAAAAAAAAGATTTTATTGAAAGTGAGATAAAGAATGGAATGGAAAGGAAAGAGAATGGAGGTAGGATAATCTTTACTTGTTAGGCATTGAGAGAGTCCCATACTAGGGTGCTAATAGTAGAAATATTGGGAAAGTAGAAGCAATATGTTTTAGTAATTAGTTAAATACAACAAATATTTAATTAAGCAGGAGGTAGGAGGGGAAAAAAAATCAAAGACAACACCAAAGTTTTGAATATGAAAACCTGGGTAACCTTTGATCCCACCAATAAAAATTGTGAGGCCACCAGGAGAAGCATGTTTTAGGGCTTAGGTAATAAGCTCATATCTGGATTTGTTAAGATTGAGTTGCTGAGAACATTCAAGTGCAGGTAATTATGGCTAATTAGAGATGCAGGTCTGGAATTCTTGAATGAGATCAAAACTGGAGAGAGAGGATCTTGGAAATCATTTGAAAAAAATAGGGATAGTTGATATTAGAGTGAATGAAATTACCAAAGGGGAGAATGTAGAGCAGGGGTGGGGAACCTGCAGCTTCAAGGCCACATTTGGCCCTCTAGGTCCTCAAGTGTGACCCTTTGACTGAATCCAAACTTCACAGACCAAATCCTTTTATTAAGGGGACCTTGAAGTCCCCTTTATTAAGTCACACTTGAGGACCTAGTGGCCACATGTGGCCTCGAAACCACAGGTTCCCCAACCCTAGTGCAGAGAAAAGGAAAAAAAAGGTGCTGAAAAATCTCTGACAAATATTACCTTATTAAGATTACCTTAAAAATGAAGGAGATTGGGGCAGCTAGGTGATGTAGTGAATAGAGCACTGGCCCCAGAGTCAGGAGGATCTGAGTTCAAATCTGGCCTCAGACACTTGACACTTACTAGCTATGTAACCCTGGGTAAGTCACTTAACCCCGATTGCCTCACCAAAAAAACAAAAAAAAATGAAAAAGGAAGAAGATGAAGAACCAAGATATACAAAAGAAACAGTGGTTAGATAGAAGGGTAATCAAGAGAATCAGGTGTCTTTGAAATGAAAGAAGTGTCTAGATAGAGGGGGTGGTCAATAATGTCATAACTCTGGACAAGGAAAGAGGGGTTTAAACAAAGTGTTATTGATTTGCTTATTAGAACATTATGGGTGATATGTAAGAGAGAAATTCAAGACAATAGTACAGATGGGAGTCATACAGAAAGGAATTGATGATAGTGTGGGTGGCAAGTAAGTGGACTTTTTCAAGAAGTTTCACATTGAAAAGTGGACTATAGGTAGATGGGATAGTTCTCTTAATGAGCTCAACCAGGTCCTTGGTCAGAATGTACATCCAGGAAATGCTGTTCAAAGTTTCTTGACCTCAAATATACAATTGTGACCATTTGGGGAAAAGCTTCAGATCTCAAAAAAAGTTTCTAACTAGCCTTAGCCAAGACTAAATATGGCAGCCTTTCTCTTCCTCTCCCTCTTCCTCCCCACCCCAGAACTTTGCAGACAAAAGTAGTGATGAAATAATCTACTGTGGCTTTTAAAATTATCCATTTTTCTCATATTTTTTCAACAAGTTAGTTATTATGTAGAAAATATGTTTGTTACAGTTGGGCAACCACAGGTATTATGATACTCAATGCTTTGAGCTCTCAAGACATAATACATTCGCTTGGAAAATCACAGCATTAGTTAGGATAAACATTCCATTGAGATTAGCCATGAGAAAAATAGGAAATAGAGATTTTCGGGATGAGGGAAGTTAGAATATTTTCTCACAACAAGTGGAAAAATACTTAAAAGCAAAAGATATATGTATATTCCTCCAATATATCTGGATTTAAAGCAATTAAGACAGTTTGTTTGTGGGAGGTAATGAGGTCATTTGAAGAGAGGTTTTTATACAAATAGGCAAATTTGTCCCTCTTTTTTTAACTTGAATTCTTTTTTATTAGATTTGCATGAAAGTAGGCAAAAACAGTGTGACCAGCCTTTTACATTGCACTCCATCTTCAGCCCCATTACACTCCTATATATTTAAGCCATGATACAGAAATTTGAAGGCAATTATCAGATTTCATATTTTAATCTTGTGTTCATACCCTCAATACAAATAGGGCAATTTTAAAGAAGTTAGAATTCAGAAAGAAATATAAGTTTAGTTTGAGGCATATTGAGTTTGAGATGCCAAAAGAACATCTAGATGAAGATATTAATATAGAATTTTGTCCTGCTGATTAAATTGTCACTATTGTCTCCTCTATTCCATAAGGAGGTTGTGTATACTATACATTAAAGGCAGACATTGACCAAGGCTGGAGATAATCTATTCAGTGGTCTCTTACAGCACAGAGACTATTTTCACAAGGACCTCTTAGACAAAAGGAACCTTTACTACTTTAACTGGGACTGGCATATGGTCAGAGCATCTCTGACAGCATCTGACATTATCTCTCCGCATGAAAAAACTCATAAACCTGCTTCTTGAAAGCCATGAGCATTTGTCATGGAAATGCCTCATGGAGACCTTGGAGTATATGGAGAAATTCCTGTCAACTAACCGAAGCTTTTTGATTGGTTGTATAGCTGGTACAGGGGGGTGCCTTCAAAGCATCACTAGCAATATGAACCTGAGTCATTCTGTTTAGCTTCTTTTTCTAGGTGGATCTCTTTGATTCCTCTGACAGTATCTGGTGAGAGATAATGCCATAAGGGGAGAATCTTAGGCCTTATCCTTTCTGAGATCATGGAGCCCCATGAGATGGGCCCAGGTCCTTGGACTCTGCATTTGTTCTCTTCTGTTTAGATAAAGTGGTTGGCACTTTTGGTCTTGTGACTTTTAAAAGGTAAGGAGAGTATATATTCTGGTTGCTGGATTTCTGAGTATCATGGTATTTTGGTACTCCAAAGTCTAGGGTATTAAGCCCCCTTAACTTTGATGCCAAGGAATGAGAAGTGACCTTCAGGAGTGAATCTTTGGCAACCAGCCCAGCTGTGTGTGAGACAAAGTCTTATTCAGTAATGATGCTGCACTTGGGTGGGAATTTGTGGAACCAATATTATGTAGAAATTGGTCTAAGTCTGAGTCTCTTCACTCTCCCCAGAGGGGAAAAAAAAAACAGGAAAGAGGATAGTGTCTCCTAAGGTATTACTTTGTTAAGCACTTTGTAGGTACTAAATTTTTACACCCTGTAGTGATTGTGTTGAATAGATTCTACTCTTTCTTTGGATATTCTACATTGATCAGTGAGTCTGGGATCATTAGGAAGAACCAATTTCTAATCTCTGGTGGCTATGAATTGAACCTAAATGCTACCATAGGTACCCTTCCTTTTCAACAAATAAACTTGACCTTGAGTTCAGTATAACTCAACCACTTATATGGTGCTTTTTTGTCATTGCATTGTTGAGTTCATGTGGATGTAGCCCACAAAGGGACTTTTGATTCTACACAGATCTTTGCTATTTCATAGGCTACAACTGGAGGCAAACCATTTACTGTTACGTTCAAAAAAGTGATAGCATGTACTTTGTGTCAACCTTTATAATTTCTCAATGAAATGGTTTCCTTGTTCCAAAATAATTTCTTTAAGTTTTTAGTGCATTTATAATGCTCTATGAAGTTGTCAATCTTCCTTCTTTTTGATGAAGTATTCATTTTTTCATAGCTACTTTAGGTTAACGGACCCTGTATATACTGTTTTGATTTTTTGTTAGTATACTTATGAAATCTGTTATGGTCCATTTTATAATCACAAATGAATATATTAAAATAATTATATGTTGCAATTATTAAAACGTGGTTTTGATATCAGCATTATAGCTTTCTCCTTATTAGGTTTGTGTTCCATGTTTCTTACTTGAAGGAGACCAAGACATTTCTTTTCTACTTTAACTTTTATTTTCAGTCTCAAATTCTTTCCCAACTGGTTGGGCCAGTTCACAGCTCAACACATAGTTGTTGAGGACACAATTCAACAGCAATTAATTAGTGCACCTATTTTTCTACATCCCATCTAGCATTTGTCATTTTCTTTTTTTACGTCATGTTAGCTAATCTAATGGTAGTGAGATGGTACCTCAGAATTGTTTTGATTTGTATTTCTCTCATCATTATTGATTTAGAGCATGTTTTCATATGACTATTGATAGCTTTAAATTCTTCTGAAAAATACCTTTTCATATCCTTTGACAACTTATCATTGGGGCAATGGCTCTCATTTAAAAAAAATTGGCTGCATTCCCTTTAAAAGTCAGAAATGAGACCCGTGTCAAAGAAACTTGATTTCCTTTGATTTTTCATTGACTTGGTTTTGTTTGTGCTAAAACGTTTTATTGTCACGTTAAATTATTCATTTTACCTGTTGTAATCTTCTTAATCTCTCATTTGGCCATGACCTTTTCCCTTATAGATATGACAGGTAATTTCATCCATGCTACTTTAATTGTTTTATGATATCACTCTTCATATATAAATCATTTACTCATTGTGAGCTTCTCTTGGCATATGATGTGAGATGTTGGTCTATGCTTAGTTTTTCCCAGAATGTTTTCCAGTTTCTCACTTTCCCAGCAGTTTTTGCTGAGTAATGAGTTCTTGCCACGATAGTTTGGATCTTTAGTTTATCAAACAATAGGTTAATATGATAATTTATGCCTGTATTTTGAGTACTTAATCTATTCCATTGATCAACCTCTCTATTTCTTATTCAATACTAGATTGTTTTTTATAAAATACCAAGGTATTTCTATGTATCATCTTTGTTCATGGGTTCAGTTTTACTTTTGGTTTCAAACTTGAAGCCTACAGTAACTATATTTCCTGAGCATACATTAACTATTTTATTCTTAGTATGAATAGCATCAAGGAACCATTTCACAAGATGAAAAATTAATTTAATGCATAAGAGTTTTAGTAGAGCCATATGTCATCTATCTGTGCCCATGTCATCAATGTGTATTATGTGGTTAAAAAGATTTAATGGTATAACTTTCTCTCTTAAATTTGTATGCCATGATTATTTCTATTTAGGGGAGTTGAAAATTGGTTTATGGTTAGGCAGAAAAATAATGCACTTCCACTGTATCCTTAAATGATACTAAGTTTTCTGTCAATTGTCCTTGACATATTACCTGTGTGTCTTTGGGCAGCTCACTTGAGTTCTCTGGTCCTCACTTTCCTTATTTGTAAAATGAGGTAGATGTACTGGATTACCCCTGAGGTTCTTACCAGCTCCTAACCTATGATTTTATGATACAATAAGTTATGATCTTAAGAGATACAAATAAGTTTTCTCTAAAAAGAAGTTTGTAAAATGATTTGCTGATAATTTATGCACTGTGGTAGAGAATTACAACACTAACATCATCTTGGGGTCAGTCATTGTTCATACATCACAATGGCTGCCATTAACTAACTTTGGCATTGCCCCTCCCTCACATTATAGACAATGGAGTTTACATTGGGCGATTGATTGTTATCATCATCATTATTAAGTTATTATCATCATCATGTGATACTGTATAGAGAGCTGGTCTGGAAGCCAGAACAACCTGGAGTGAAATCTTGCCTCTGACATACATTGGCTCTGTGACACTGGGCAAGTCTCTTAACTTCTCAGTGTTCTCAGCAACTCTTTAAGACTATAAGTTGCAGAGGAGGCTCAAATTACATTGGCAGAGTTATCTCATTTGGAAATTCCTTACACCCCTGAAATCCCAGATTCAGTTCACATTACTATCATCATTATCATTGCTGTTGTTGTTGTTCTTGGAGCTATCTCATTCTTCAGAGCTTAATTTATGGAGTTTAGTTAAATATGTTTGGAGGACAATTTTCTAAACTATTTTTACTCTTTTTTGTATTTAATATTCTTTGGACAACTGTATAAATGAACACATATATTTGTTTTTTAACAATAGAAATTTTATTACAACCCCCATGACTTCCATCCCTAACTTTATTTTCTTACTGTCTTATGATTTTTATTATTAGTAATATCTTCAAAATTCCTTCCTAACCCTCTTTCCTTTTTTTCATAGCAACATGGATCAATTAACCAATCAACATTTCATAAGTGCCTGTGGATCATTTTCTAAAAACCAGTATTATTTTTGCTATATTATCACTATGCTGTAATATATATGCATATATATGTATGTGTACACACACACACATACACTCATATATATGTATATATGTATACACACACACACTTTTACAATTTTGACAAGGACCCTTGATTTCATTGGTGTGGGTCTGGCCCTCACTGATGAAAACTGCCATCCCTTTATATGGCATAGTACGTTTTCTAGAGTCACTATGGCAATCTGACAGCCAGTCTGAGCCTTTCTGCCAGACAGCAGACAGACAATCAAGAGACAAGACAGTTCCTGCCCTCAAGGAGCTCACAATCTAATGTGTGTGCGTGCGTGTGTGTGTGTGTGTGTTGGGATAGGGCTATAAGCTCATACTCTTCAGTATCTTTGGCACAACAATAGAATAACATTGATGGTAGGTATATAAGCCTATTTTTTAAGTCCTCTACCCCAAAATAAATCTGAGATGATTGTGGCAACTTCTATTAAAATGCTATTGTTAAATTTCTTATTGATCTGGGAGATTGTGAGCAATAGCTTGATCTTTAATTATTTTAAAATATTTTCATGATTAGATGAATAGTGTTACATAATTGATAGAGAGCTGGGTTGGGATTCAGGAAGGCCTACCTTTAAGGCCCAACACTGATGCATAATGGTTGTGGTTCTCTTGGCAACTCACTTATCCTCTAAGCTACTCATTCATCTCTGAAAGAGCACAAATTGCTGATCAGATGACATTTTTTATTGGTGGAGAAAATTCTTTACTGGGAGCTCCCTAAACCAAGAAATCAAAGATGTAATAAAAAAAAATCATTATTTTGTTCTTCTTCCTCCCTCATATCCAAAGAGTTACCAAGTCCTGTTAATTCTATCTCTACAATATCTTGCTTTCTTTCCTCTCTGAATAATGTCATCTTTCCCCACCCCTCCTGCCATTTTTGGCCTTGATCACCTCTCAGTTAGCTATTGTAACTTCTTAATTGTCCTCCTTACAGCCAGTCTTCCCTTTTTCTCATCCAACGTCTACAATAAGCAAAATAAACTTCCAGAGGTTATTGGTCATAATTATGACTCAGCAACTTTTCTGCATAAAACATTTTGGTGGCTCCCTATTCCTGTATTATGAGTTATAAATTCTCTATATATGACCCAGAGCCTTATTTGCCTTGGAAGCCTTGTTTTCTATTACTTTCCTTTGTTTTGCCAGTAGGTCAATAAACTTTTATTAAACTCTTACTATATTTGAGGTAAGCACTGTGGTAAGCACTGGGGACATAAAAAGAGACAAAAGACAGTTCCTGCCCTCAAGGAGCTCACAATCTAATGATGAAGGCATCAAACAGATATATACACAGAAGCTATATATAGGATAAATAGGAAATAATTAACAGAGGGAAGGCACTAAAACTATGAGGGTTAGGGAAAGACTTCCTGTAGGAGATAGAGAGTACCCAGATCAGGGACATGATGAATTTCTCCTTCCAGAAGGGAAATTATCTACCCTCCAGCCTCTCCAATCAGAGGGAGGGAGAGGCCCCAAATTGTAAGGGAGTGAGTTTCAGAGTTAAAGTGATCTTGCCTGTGACTGAACTACTAGATATTTCCTGAACATGACCTTCTACCTCCTACCTCCATCTATTCATACCAGCTTTTCCTCATGAACTGAGTGTATTACTTTTTCATCTTTGCTTTTCAGAATCCTTATCTTCCTTGAGGGCTCATTTTAGTTGTCACTTTTTTCTTTGAAGCCATCTTTACAGTGGCTAGTGCCCTTTTTCACCTCACATTACCTTTAATTATACTTTCCTCTGTACATATGGCATCCCCCAGTAGCAGATAATGCCCTTGAACACAAGGACAATTTCATTTCTTTCTTTGTATATCCAGTACTTTGTACATCATTTTACTTAATAAATATTTAACTGAGTTAAGTCAACTTTCCACCAGGATAAAAGCTGAAAAGAATATTTTCTATGGTTATGGTCATGACTGGTGACTTATAAGATCTGGGATATATAGTTTGCAAATCTTTATATATGTCTACACAGAAAGGACTGATCATCTAGGAATTTTTCTAATGATATGCTTAAATTTTCCTTTAGAAAAGCAGCCAAAGCTCAATCAGGCAAGGAAAACACATTGTGTTTGGGAGGCTTTTTTCTTTTCTTTTCTCATTTCTTTTTTTCTTTTTTTTTAAGCATTAGCCATCTTTTTAAAGCTTCATTAGCTACATGCTTAAAAAACACATTATCTGGACATTGATGTCTAAAGTAAAATCAATTTAGATTGGGTCCATAGTCATAAATTTCCCAGCAGTAGTAAAGAGAATAGAGAATGACAAGATAAGTAGGTCACCATCTGGTTCAGCATTGGCACAGAACTTGGGGAATGTAGGAGATAAGAAAAAAAAGTTTGTTCATCTTTGTAACTTTCCCTAGCCTTATCCTTTATTTACTCCTTGAATCTTTATTTCCTAACACAATGAGTGTTCTTTTCAGGTTCAGTTCTTCCATCCCTTCCACTCATCCCACTGATGGAGATCATCCTCATTCCCAATATGAATTAAAGGCCAGAGTACCTGATGGTGCCAAGAAGATCTGTGTTTAAATTTTGCCTCAGAAAACTTCTCTCAGCCTCAGTTTCCTTCTCTATAAAATGTGGGTGATAAATGTATCAACCTCCCAGTATTGTTTAACTTGGATAAAATTAAATGACAGGTAAAATGGCTTGCAAGCCTCAAAGCTCTATGTAAATGTGAGCTATTATTAAGATCTTATCTTGGGTTCAGTGAAGAATCCAAGCCATCTGGTGATGTCCCATCACCAAAGTAGATTGTCTTATGGTAAGAAACTGAGACTGTAACCTGATCTAAGCCACCCAATATGTAAAATCAAATGTTATCCTACCTCTAATGCTCATTCACAATAACGCATAATTAAAATGTCTTGCTATAGAAACTTTAACTTGTTAAGCCACTACCTGTTTTGAGCCAATTAAAAACAGTGAGAAGACACCATACTTAGAAAATAGGGTCTCTAAAAATAAATTAACAATACATAATACTAAAATGTAGTCAACATGATAGAGTGGGGGAAGGTAGGCTAGACTAGTAGATAGAGGACCAATCTTGGAATTAGAAAGATCTGGTTGTAGTCGCTCCTCTGACAGGTACTAACAGTATTATCATGGACAAGTAACTTGATTTCTCAGTGCCTCAGGCAACTTCTGTAAAATTAAAACTTCTCATCAAATTCCTGCTCTGCATTGGTGGAGGTAGTTCCTATATGAAGAGTACATTACATCCCTCTCATACACTCCCAAAAAGAAAATAAAATCACTACCCTGTGATTCAGCAGATCTTATTTCTTAGCATTAGTGTGATCTTTAGATAATAATTTTCCCTCTCCGGTCTTCAAGTTCCCCATCTATTAAATTGGGGGGGGGTGGACTCTTTTCTGAGATCCCTAGCCATACCAGGAGTCTATTATTCTTTACCAAATTTGTACCATGATAGTGACTCTCCTCCTCACTCTGCCAATCAACCAAACCAACTTTGATTTGTTGGATTCCTTTAATCAATACAATTAATGTCCTTTCCATTTAAGTAATGTCTTTATTGGCAAATCACAAAAGGCAGAAGCTATAGGAACTGTCAGGCCAATAACTAGAGTATGAAAATACCCAGAACAGCATGGCAGGAAGCAATCAAGGGTTGAATGCCTCAGGCCATAGACCCTACCTAATGTTGTTTGCCATACAGGAACTGCATGCACAGGCAAATTTTTATTTACTAATCTATAAACCCATTCACACTCGCAATGCTACTTATTAGTTTCCTGCTAGGCCTCCTGCTATGTGCTTCACTGGAAAGATTTAATAAGAGATGTCTCCTAAGTCTTCATTACTTTGCTGCTATGTACCAACACGGCACAGAGTAGTATCACTGGGCAGGGGCAGAATTAATAAATCAGGCAGCACTATGGGAAAGACCTTAATTGTGTACACCACTCTCTCTACACTTACTTGCACAAAAGCCTCTGTTGAGTTACAAATTAAAACACTACAAATGCATTTCTGCCGTGATCTCAAAATGCAGATAAGACATTTAAGTGGGAAACAATATGGCCTTTTGTTCAGAATGAATGGTTTTGATGATGTAAAGCTCCCCACTCTGTTTAATGGATTGAATGGATTATTACTATTTCGGGCTTCCTAAAACCAGGAAATTATAATTTTTTTTGAGGCTAGCAATTAGCTGAATATATAATTTCAAATAATCATTTGTAATTATTTCTTGGGCATAGCTCTCTATACCTCTCATTCAATTTCAAAAACCTAGCATATGTACCACGCTTTGGAAATTGGGTTAAAATGGTATTGTTTGCAACATAAGAATTGGCCATTATTCTACTTGTAAAAGAACAAGGTAACCATAGTGTTAGATAGATGTCAACAAAGTAAAGTGCTCTGACTATAAATGGAGCTCACTATTTTTTTTCTTTTTACCCAAAGTAAGCCCTGCTTTCTCAAGCAGAATGTACAAATGGCAGTGAAACTTCAAAATAAGAAAACTGATTAAAAAAAACTTTAAATTACTGGCACAAATATACTCAAATAAGTGTTATTCTTCACAGCAGTACCTTTGAGAGACTATATACTTATTTCAAAGATCCAGCTGGTACTCAGAATATTATTTTAGAGTCAATCTTCTTGGACTTGACCTCAGAGTCTGGTGTTCCATGTTGGTTGAGACTCATAGGAAAGTCGAGGGATTTAGATAAGAATCAGACAATTTCCATGATGAAAGGGAGAAAAAGGAGAAGACAACTCAAGGCTGAAGAGAAGGAAATTCCAGATATAGCTAACAAAGAAACTCAAATCCTAATTCAGAACAAAGAAATCAACAAGAAATAGAAGGAACAAGCTCAAAATGACCAATTTATGACAACTGTTTGAGTTTTTTTCTTATATTTATATGCCATTTATGCCCAATTTTACTACTATATGTGCCTTTATAGCTATGGGGTTTATAGAACCCATATATTATTTTTCGTAAGATATTTCCAAGGTTCTTGGGTTTTGGCATAAAAGCAAGTCATATTAGCAGCATGGATACTCCTGTCATTTTTTTCAAATATGTAGTCATATGTCTCAGTCCCCTTAATTTGCCAGGTACTACAGTTATCTCTGAGAGCTTAAGAAATGCAGAACTTCTTCACATAAAGAACTTTCCTTTTCATGTGTGATCAATTTGGTTGCTGCAAAGGGCAGAAAATGCACTGTTAGGTAAAGAAATATAATTAAAACAATTTGAGAAAAATGTAAAACATTACCCCTTTTGTACGTAAACTAGAATAGAGGGTAAAAAAAGACTTTTGTTTATGAAAAACAAACAAAATTTAATATGAAAAAGCAGTTTTCAGATAATGTGAAAAGATATAGAATGTTAGGATGACCAATCAAGAACTGAGAAGGCATGTTTGATGATAGAGAAATCACTGAGACAACTGGGCACTGTGGTTCCTTGTTTCATTTGCATGTGATTGTTTTTAGAACCTGTGAGGTTAAAACTCATACAGCAGGAAATCAAATAACTGAGGATTATGAGATAACCAAATAAGATCTCTTAGTTTTATAACTAATAAAAAAGTGGCTATTCTGAGTTTTACCTAACAAAGGAAAAATTAGTCACAGAACACTTGGAGGTGCTATTTTGAACCATTGACAGAGTTAAAGCAGCAGAAGAGAGTAAAAACTAGTTAGAAGGAGTTGAATTAAAAGATAATAGGATGAGGTTAGGAGAAGAGCAGGAGAATTAGTTGACAGGAAGGCTTCAGTTGCAACCCTGGGAAATGCTGTGTGACCTTTGACAAGTCACTTAATTTTTCTGGCCCTGTTTCTTCATCTATGAACAAAAAAGAGAAAGAGAAAGTTGAATAGATATCCTTAAGGGTATTTTCCATCTTGAGATTCTTTGATCTAGGGAATATCATTCAAAAGGACACTGCACCCATCAGTTGGGGAATGGGTGACCAAGTGGGTGGTATGTGATTGTGATGGAATACTATTGTACTGTAAGAAATGATGAGCAGGATGTTCTCAGAAAAACCTGGAAAGACTCACATGAACTGATACAAAATCAAATGAACAAAACCAGGAGAATATTGTACACAATAAAAGTAATATTGTACAACTATCAATTGTGAAGTACTTAGCCATTCTTAGCAATTCAATAATTCAAGGCAATTTCAAAGGACTTATGATGAAAAAATATTATCCACCTCCAGAGAAAGAACTGATGGAGTCTGAATGCAGATATGTAGATAGAAGCACACTTTTAAAAACTTTTTTTGATTTGTGGAGGGGTCCATGTTTTCTTTCACAACATGACTAATATAGAAATATGTTTTGCATGACTCCACATGTATAAACTATATAAAGTTGTTTGTCTTTTCAATGAGGGGGTAGGGGGAGGGAGAGAGAATTTGGCACTCAAAAATTTTAAAAAAAGAATGTTAAAAATTACTTTTATATATATGTGGGAAAATATTAAATATATATGTATATATACATATAGATGTATATATTATATGTGTGTATATATATATACATATACACATATGTATGTATATGTGTGTGTGTATTTGCACATAGACATATAAAGTGCAATGAGCTGGAACAGAAATGCTAATTTGATAGGCACATCTATAGCCAACCTTTTGAGGGTTTAGTGGGATATGACAGTTTCTCACCATCTCCTTCTAAGTAGTCTTGGCAGCATTCACTGTGGTCCAAAAGTCCACCTGTGAGATCTCCATGTTCTCCAGGCAGCTAAAATCTACAAAGATGCTTATATACTAAAATACTAAGATACTTATACTTAAGAAATTGGAAGGTAAGGGAAAAAAATCAATGGTTTAAAAAAATTCAATTTTAAGCAATGGTGAATATGAAATTTTAAAGTAGGATTCTTAATGGAGAGTAAGGTAAACCATCCTGATGATAGGTAATACAACAAAATTTGTTCAGTCTAGCCACAAGTTAGAGAATGACAGGCAACTGAAAATGTGCTTTTGCTTGCCATATGAAGAGAGATGCCCAGAAATGTGAAATAAACAAAAGTCAGTCCTTGGTTAAAAATAAGGTTGATGGGGAAGCAGGAAGCTGGAATATTTCCCCAAAGCACAAGTACACTGGAGGTAGCTAGGCAGTTCAGTGGATAGTAGTGCTGGGCCTGGAGTCAGGAAAGCCTGAGTTCAAATCCAGTCTCAGACACTTATTATTGTGTGAGCAAGAAGAGAATGACTTCAAAATGCCTAAAAACAATGCCTCAAAGGAAAACACAGCTTGGGTATAAATTTAGAATTCCTGGGAGAGATGGAACAATTTTTTTTGAAAAAAAAAAAGAATTGATTTTTTTATATAAATAGAAAGAGAGTACTTGAGGGAAAATGGGAGAAAATGAGAACTACAGAAGGAAGAATTGGAAAGCAAATTCACAGGAGTGGAGCCAAGATGCTGGAATAGAGGAAACACTCAGCTGAGTTCTTCCAATATTCCCCTCCAAATGACTTTAAAACAATACTTCAAATTGATTTTTAGAGTGACAAAACAAAGAAAAGGAAAAGGTGAGACATTCTATCTGCCAAAAACAATTTAAAGGGTCAGAAAAAGATCTGAGATATGAGGATGAAGGTGACCTAGAGCCCATCTGGATGAAACACCTGTGGTGAGATTGGGTGGTAGCAACAGAAACAGCAGCTTTAGCAACTTTCAAACCAGAGAAAGTAAAGATATTTAGCAGCTATTAAGAAAGAGATTCAAGGGGACCCCAGGGTTGTTGCTGGATTCAGAACCAGGTGCTTTTTGGAAACTCCATTGCCTATAACCACTTCTGGGTCACAATGCAAGGGTGGAGAGAAGCTATTTCAATCAAAAGGGAGCAGAGGCCTTGAGATGCAATGTTGATTGCAATCCCAAGGGTTCAGGGATCCTTCATTGGTAAGGACCAGAGTACAGATCAGGAAAGCAGTGACCACACCTCTCCACATACCACATCATATTAAAAGCATGGAAAACTTCTAAACCCAAAGAACTTGTTCTGAAAATAGCAGTGCAAAAAAGCCTGAAGCTTGGGACAGTACCACTCACTCAACCCATGCCAATAACACAGACCAACTTTAACATAAAGTTCAAAATCAAGAAACAGGGTGGGAAAATGAGCAAAAAATTAAAAAGAACCTGACCATTGAAAGTTACTATCATTTCAGGGAAGATTAAGACTTAAACACAGAAGAGGACAAAGAAGTAAAACAGCTATAAGCAAAGCCCCAATTTTTTTAAATGTGAATTGAACAAAAGCCCACAAATATTTTTGAAGAGATAGAAAATTATCTTCAAAATCAAATAATATTAAAAAATAAAAATCAAAAAAATCAAATAATACTAGTAGATGAAAAAATTGTGTAAAGAAATGAGAGCAAAGAACAAAAGTTATGAAAAGACAATTTATAGCTTGTTAAAGGAGGCACAAAAATACTGAAGAAAATACCTTAAAAATTAAACTTGGGCAAGTGGAAAAAGAGGTACAAAATTTCATTGACAAAAATCACTTTAAATTAAAAATTAGAATTAGGCAAGTGGAAGCTAATGACTCCATAAGACATCAAGAAATAATGAAGCAAAATTGAAAGAATGAAAAAATAGAAGAAAATGTGAAGTATCTTGTTGGAAAAACAACTGACCTGGAAAATTTCTGAAGAAAGATAATTTAAAAATTATTGGACTACCCAAAATCCATTATCAAAGAAAGAGCCTAGACAGCATATTTTAAGAAATTATCAAGGAAAACTACCCCAATATTTTAGAACCAGAGGGAAAATAGTAATTAAAAGATTCCACCAATCACTACCTCAAAGAGATCCCAAAGTGAAAAATCTTAGCAATATTATAACAAAATTCCAGAGCTCTCAAGTCAAGAAATAGAATACTTTAAACAGCTGGAAAGAAGTCATTCGAATACAATGGAGTCACAATCAAGATCACACAAGATTTAGCAGCTACCACATTAAAGGAGCAGAGGGCTTGAGATATGATATTCTGGAAGGCAAAAGGGCTGAGAATGCAACATAGAATAACCTACCTGCTATAACTGAGTATAATCCTTTAAGATAAAAAATGGATATTTAATGGAATAGAAGACTTTCAAACATTTCAGATGAAATTACCAGAGATTATTAGAAAATTTGACTTTAAAATATAAGACCCAGGGGCAGCTAGGTGGTACAGTGGATAAATCACTGGTCCTGAAGTCAGGAGGACCTGAGTTCAAATCTGGCCTCAGACCAAACACTTGACACATACTAGCTGTGTGACCATGGGCAAATCACTTAACCCCAATTGCCTTACCAAAAAAAAAAATCAAAAAATAAAATAAAATATAAGACCCAAGAGTAGCATAAAAAGGTAAAAAGTGAAAGAGAAATCATAAGGGAATGGATAAGGTTAAACTGTTTACATTTCTACATGGGAAGATTATAGATTAAATTTCTGCTAATATTATCATTATATGAACAGTTTAAAAATTCTACATAGAAAGAGGATGTGAAAGTGAATCAATTATGTTGAGATGATGTAAAAATTGATTGGTGAGAAATACAGATGCGGTAGGAAAAAAAGGGAAGGGAGAGGAAGCATGGGAAAAACTATAACATAAAAAGGCACACAAGGAAGTTATTTAAAGTGGATGGGGAAATGAAGGGGAATGGGCAGTGCCTGAACCACACACATCTAAATTGGTTCAAAGAGGGAACATACATACATGTACATTATTGGGTATAGAAATCTAGCTCAAACAAGAGGGAAATAGGAAGGGAAGGGGATAAGAAAAAGTGAGGGAGTGATAAAAGAAAGGGGAGGGTAAAAGAAGGCAGTGAGAAGCAAAACAGAATTTAGAAGAGAGAGAGGATAAAAAGAAGAGAGTAAAAAGGATAAAAAGAAGAAAATAGATGAAGGGAAATGCACAGTTAGAACTCATAACTGTGAACATAAATACAATAAACTCACCCATAAAACAGAAGCAGATTGTAGAATGGGTTCAAAACCA
This sequence comes from Vombatus ursinus, assembly GCF_900497805.2. Classification (NCBI taxonomy): domain Eukaryota; kingdom Metazoa; phylum Chordata; class Mammalia; order Diprotodontia; family Vombatidae; genus Vombatus; species Vombatus ursinus. Next base: position 3,304,006 of record NW_020949613.1, read on the forward strand.
GAATCCAACAATATGCTGTTCACAAGAAATATACTTGAGACAGAGATAAACACACAAAGTTAAAATAAGGAGCTGCAAATGCAAATGCAAAAAAGACAGGGATAGCAATCATGATCTCAGAAAAAGCAAAAGCAAAAAAATATACCTAAATAAAAGAAATAAAGAGGAAAACTACTCTTAAAAGGTGCCATAGACAATGAAGTAATATCTATGTTAAACATACATGCAACAAATGGCATAATATCCAAATTCTTAAAGATAAAGTTAAATGAATTGCAGCAGAAAATAGATAGTAAAACTATACTAGTGGTGGACCTCAAATTTCCTTCTCAGACTTAGATAAATCTAAACATAAAATAAATAAAAAATAAGGAAATGATTAGAATCTTAGAAAAGTTAGATGTGATAGAACTCTGGAGAAAACTACATGGGAAGAGACAGGAATATAACTTTGTCTATTCAGTAAATGGCAGATTCACAAAAATTGACCATGTATTAGGGTATGAAAACCTAACAACCAAATGAAGAAAATCTGAAATATTAAATACTTTCTCTTCAGACCATAAAGGAAGCATAGATTATAAATTAATTGGAAATGAAATAATCTAATTCTAAATAATGCAGGGGTCAAAGAACAAATCATAAAATAATAAATTATTCCATTAAAGGAAATGATAATAATGAGACAACATTCTAACATTTTTGAGATGTAGCCAAAGCAATATGTAGGGGAAATTTTTTGTCTCTAAATGCCTACATCAATAAAAGAGAGAAAGAGAAGATCAATGAGTTGGGCATGCAACTAATTTTTTAAAAGAACAAATTAAAACCCCCCAATTAAACAAAATGGAAATCCTGAAAATCAATGGAGAGTTTATTAAATTGAAAGCAAAACAACCATTGAACTAATAAATAAAACTAGGGGATAGTTTTGTGGAAAAAAAATAAACCATTTGTTAGTTTGATTAAAAAAAAAGGAAGAAGAAAACCAAATTACCAGTATCAAAAATGAAAATGGTGAATATAACACCAATGTAGAGAAAATTTTTTAAAAATTAGGAATAATTTTGCCCATCTTTATGACAATGAAACTGAGTCTATATGAAATTGAGGAATATTTTTAAAAAATATAGATTGCCCAGATTAACAGAAGAAGAAACAGAACATCTAAATAATCTTTATCTTAGAAAAATAAATTTACTAAAATAAAGCCATCAATGAATTCTCTAAGAAAAAATTCGCAGGACCAAATGGATTTACAAGTGAATTCTACCAACCATTTAAGAAACAATTAAGATAAATACTATATAAAGCATGAAAAAAAGATAGAGTTCTACCAAATTCTTTATATCACTCAAATATGTTTTAATACCTAAACCAGGGAGACCAAAAACAGAAAAAGAAAACTATAGATAAGTTTCCTTAATGAATATCTATGTAATTTTTTTAATACTAGCAATGAAATGACAACAATGTATCACAGAGATCACACACTATGACCAGGTGTGATTTATATGAAGAACACAGGGTTTTTTCAGTATTAGGAAAGCTATCAGAATAATTGATCATATGAATAGTAAACAACAAAGATCATATGATTCTATTAACAGATGCAGAAAAAAAGCTTTTGAAAAATTACAACACCCACCCCTATTAAAAACACTAGAAGGCGTAGGAATCAATGGAACCTTTCTTAAAATGACAAGTAGTATGTATATAAAACCAAGAGCAAGCCTTATCTGTCATAGGGATAGACTTGAAATCTTCCCAGGAATATCAGGAATGAAGCAAGGATTTCCATTATCACCATTGTTACTTAATATTGTACTAGAAATGCTAGCTATTGCAATAAGATAAGAAAAAGAAATGGAAAAAAAAGGCAATGAAGAAACACAACTCCCACTCTTTGTAGATGATATGATGGTATACTTTGAGAATCCTAGAGAATCAACTAAAAAAAGTTGAAATAATTAACAGCTTTAGCAAAGTTGCAAGATATAAAATAAGCTCACATAATTAGCATTTCTATACACTATCAATCAAACCCAGTAGGAAGAGATAGAAAGAGAAATTCCATTGAAAATCACTGCAGGCAATATAAAATATTTGGTAGTCTACCTGTCAAGACAAACCTAGGTTCTATATGAACACAATTACAAAACATTTTTTCACACAAAGACAAATCTAATCAGTTAGAGAGTTATTGCACATGAATAGACTGAGACAATATAATAAAAAATGACAATTCTACCTAAGTTAACTTAATTATTCAGTGGCATGTCAATCAAACAACCAAACAATTATTTTAGAGAGCTTAAAAAAAATAATGAAATGTATGTGGAAGAATGAAAGGTCAGGGCAGCTAGGCAGCACAGTCCTCCTGGAGTCAGCAGGACCTGAGTTCAAATCTGGCCTCAGATAGTTACTAGCTGTGTGACCCCAACTGCCTCCAAGAGAAAAATAAAACAACAAAAGGTTAAGAATATCTAGGGAATGGGACTTCTGCTCCTGGGAGCCAAGATGGTGGAATAAAAAAGTAGTTGCTCTAACCCTCCCCTATCAACCTCTGAAAATCCAGAAAATATCACCCCAGAAAAAACCCTGAAACAGCTGAACCAGAAGAAAGAAGGGGTGCAGCAGTGCAGTAGCCCAGGTAGCTAGAGGGATTAATGGGAAAGGCCCCTCTTACCCTGGGGGAAGGGGAACAGTACAAAACAGGAGTCACCCAGCCAGCTAGTGGAAAGACCCACTTTAGCACACCAGGAGGAGATTCTCATGCCTCGGCATTCTACAACAAACAGATCTCTCAGGGCCTCATCAAAAATAAGGGAAGAAGCACTACAAAGGGCCCCAGGCAGATAAGCACCCAGCAGCATTTGTCTGAAAGGTGCTGAAGAAAGCAACCTAGAGGTGCCAAAAAGTTCCAGCCTTGTTGATTCCAGCCCAATACCAGGTAAGCTGTCAGAACCCTACAGCCTTTAACTGCCAACAAGGAGGAGATCCCGAAGCCCAGGTGGTCGAGCAGGCAAATGCCAACAGCTGTACCTCCGAGTGCCTCATTGAGGGTAGGGTAACTAGTGGAAACTAGCTCAGAAAAACACCAGGTGCCTTGGCATTCTACAGCAAAGAGGTCTCCCAGTATCTCAACAGAAATAAGGGAGGCAGCACTGCAAGGGGCCCCAGGCAGATAAACACCTGGCAGCACTTATCTAAAAGGAGCTAAACAAAGCTAAAGAAAAGGAAAAGCAGGCAACCTAGATTTACCTGAAAGTCCCAGCCTTGCTGATTCCAGCCCAACACCAGATAAGCTGCCGGAACCCTACAGCCTCCAATTGCCAACATAAGAGGCCCCAGCTCCCAAAGCCAGTGACCAAGACCTAGGCTCCAAACACAAGAAGCTTGGGTCAGTGCCCTTTGCTCCCCAGAAGGAGAGCTTAATCTCTGTAAAGGCCAGCTAATAAAGAAACACCAGAGTAAAAAGAAATGTATGATAGATTCTTATTATGAGAAGAGTGAAGATGAAGACAGAAATTCTGAAGAGGACAACACTGTCATCAAACCCACATCTGCAACATCAAAGGGAATATGAACTGGTCTGAAGCCCAAAAAGCCTTCTTAGAAGAACTCAAGAAGGATTTTAGAAGTCAAATGAGAGAGGTAGAGGAGTCCTTTAAATGTACAATTGGCCAATTGGAAAAAAAGTACACTGAAGAAAACAAGTCCCTAAAATACATAATTGGCCAATTGGAAAAGAAGTACAATGAAGAAAATAAATTCCTTAAAAATACAATTGACCAATTGGAGAAGAAAGTACAAAATCTAACAGAAAAAAACAATATGTTAAAATTAGAATTGAACAAATGGGAACTAATGACCCTATGAGAAAGCAAGAATCAGTCAAACAGAAACAAAAAAATGAAAAAATAGATGAAAATGTAAAATACCTCATGGATAATACAGTTGACCTGGAAAATCGATCTAGGAGAGAAAATTTAAAAATTATAGGCCTACCTGAAAGTCATGATGAAAAAAAAGAGCCTGGACAATATCCGTCAGGAAATCATAAAGGAAAACTGCCCTGAAGTCCTAGAACCTGAAGGTAAAATAACCATAGAAAGAATCCATTGCTTCCTGCCTGAAAAAGATCCCAAATTGAAAACACCAAGGAATATAATAGCTAAATTCCAAAATTACCAGATTAAAGAGAAATTACTGCAAGCAGCCAGAAAGAAACAATTTAAATATCATGGAACCACAGTCAGGATTACACAGGACCTTGCAGCCTCTACATTAAAAGACCATAGGGCATGGAACATGATATTCCATAAGGCAAAGGAGCTTGGAATGAAGCCAAGGATCAACTACCCAGAGAAAATGAGCATGATTTTTCAGGGAAGGAGATGGATATTCAATGAAATGGGGGATTTCCAAATGTTCATAATAAAAAGACCAGAGCTCAACAAAAAATTTGATCTTCAAGGACAAGATTGAAGAGAGACATAAAAAGGTAAATGGGACAGAAAGATACAATATGTTGTTAATAAGGGCAAAATGTTTATATCCCTGCAAGGGAAGATGACACTTGCAACTCTTGAGAACTGTATTGTTATTATACTATGTTAAAGGAGTATACATAAAGGGGGTGGATATAAGTTGACTTTGATGTAATGATAAAAAAAATTAAATCAAGTGGGTTAAATGGATCCAAGTAAGTGGATTAGTCTGAGCTAAGAAAATGTACTGAGAAAGGAGGAGGCAGACAAGGGTAAATTACATTACAGGAAAAGACACAAAAACCTATTAGAGCAGAGGTAAAGAAAGGAGAGGGATGAGCATTGTTTGAACCTTGCTCTCATCAGATTTGGCTCAAGAAGGGAATAACATAATCAGTTAGGTATAGAAATCTAACTTTCCCTTTAGGCAGTAGGAGGCAAAAGGGGAAAGAAAAGGGAGGGGGGATAGAAGGGAGGAAAGAAGCAATAAGGGTAAAGGGGAAGAAAAGAGAAAGGGATAATAGAAGGGAGGTGGGACCTTAGGAGGCGCTGGTCAAAAACAAAATACTAGTGAGAGGGGGAAAGGAGAAAGGAGAAAGAAAAGCATAAACATTGGGGGAAAAGGATGGATAAAAAGACACAGATAGTAATAATAACTGTAAATGTGAATGGGATGAACTCTCCCATAAAACGGAAGCATTTAGCAGATTGGATTAAAAACCATACTACTACAATATGTTGTTTACAGGAAACACATTTGAAAAAGAGTGATACATGCAGGGTAAAGGTAAAAGGCTGGAACAAAATATATTATGCTTCAGCTGAAGTAAAATAAAAACAGGGGTAACAATCCTGATCTCAGACAAAGCAAAAGCAAAAATAAATCTTATCAAAAGAGATAAGGAAGGAAACTACATCCTACTAAAAAGCACCATAGACAATGAAGTAATATCATTACTGAACATATATGCACCAAACGGTATAGCATCCAGATTCTTAGAGAAGAAGTTCAGGGAGTTACAGGAAGAAAGAGACAGCAAAACTATACTAGTGGGGGACCTCAACCTCCCCCTCTCTGAACTAGATAAATCTAACCACAAAATGAACAAGAAAGAAGTTAAGGAGGTGAATAGAACATTAGAAAAGTTAGATATGATAGACCTGTGGAGAAAACTGAATGGGGATAGAAAGGAATATAATTTTATCTTGGCAGTACATGGCACATACACAAAAATAGACCATGTACTAAGGCACAAAAACCTCACAATCCACTGCAGAAAGGCAGAAATAGTGAATGCTTCCTTTTCAGATCATGATGCAATAAAAATTATATGTAATAAAGGGCCATGGAAAGATAGACTAAAAAATAATTGGAAACTAAATAATCTAATCCTAAAATATGATTGGGTCAAACAACAAATCATAGAAACAATCAATAATTTCATTCAAGAGAATGACAATAATGAGACAACATACCAAAACTTATGGGATGCAGCAAAAGCAGTTCTTAGGGGAAGTTTTATATCTCTAAATGCTTACATAAATAAAATAGAAAAGGAGATCAATGAATTGGGCATACAAGTAAAAAAATTAGAAAAAGAACAAATTAAAAATCCTCAATTAAACACCAAATTAGAAATATTGAAAACCAAAGGAAAAGTTAATAAAATTGAAATTAAGAAAACTATTGCACTAATAAATAAAACTAAGAGCTGGTTTTATGAAAAAAACAATAAAATAGATAAACCTTTGGTTAATCTAATTAAAAAAAAGAAAGAAGAAAACTAAATTACTAGTATCAAGAATGAAAAGGGTGAAACTACCACCAAGGAAGAGGAAATTAAAACAACAATTAGGAATTATTTTGCCCAACTATATGCCAATAAATTTGACAATCTTAGTGAAATGGATATATATTTACAAAAATATAAATTGCCCAGATTAACAGAAGAGGAAGTAAAATACTTAAATAACCCCATCTCAGAAAAAGAAATTGAACAAGTCATTGATGAACTCTCTAGGAAAAAATCTCCAGGGCCAGATGGATTTACATGCGAATTCTATCAAACATTTAAAGAACAATTAATTCCAATACTTTATAAACTATTTGGCAAAATAGGTAAAGAAGGATTCTTACCAAATTCTTTTTATGATACAAATATGGTGCTGATACCTAAACCAGGAAGAGTCAAAACAGAGAAAAAAATTATACACCAATTTCTCTAATGAATATAGATGCAAAAATTTTAAACAAAATATTAGCAAATAGATTACAGCAACTTATCACACGAACAATACACTATGACCAGGTAGGATTTATAGCAGGAATGCAGGGCTGGTTCAATACAAGGAAAACTATCAGCATAATCCATCATATCAACACCAAAACTAAGAGAATCCACATGATCATCTCAATAGATGCAGAAAAAGCTTTTGACAAAATACAACACCCATTCCTATTAAAAACACTAGAGAGCACAGGTACAAATGGAGTCTTCCTTAAAATAATAAATAGTATCTATCTAAAACCTTCAGTAAGCATAATATGTAATGGGGACAAGCATTTCCAATAAGATCGGGGGTGAAACAAGGATGTCCATTATCACCACTGTTATTCAACATCACATCGTACTGGAAACATTAGCTTTAGCAATAAGAGAACAAAAAGACATTGAAGGCATTAGAATAGGCAAAGAAAAAACAAAGCTATGACTCTTTGCAGATTACATGATGTTATACTTAGAGAATACCAGAGAATCAAGTAGAAGACTACTTGAAATAATAAACAACTTCAGCAAAGTTGCAGGCTATAAAATAAACCCACATAAATCATCAGCATTTCTATATATTACCAACAAAGCCCAACAACAAGAGATAGAAAGAGAAATTCCATTTAAACTTACTGTAGACATCATAAAATATTTAGGAGTCTACCTCCTGAAACAAACCCAGGAACTCTATGAACACAATTACAAAACACTTTTCAGGCAAATAAAATCAAATCTAAATAATTGGAAAAACATCAGTTGCTCATGGGTAGGCCGAGCTAATATAATAAAAATGACAATTCTACCTAAGCTAATTTACTTATTCTGTGCCATACCAATCAAACTACCAACACATTATTTTATAGAGTTAGAAAAAATAATAACAAGATTCATTTGGAAGAACAAAAGGTACAGAATATCAAGAGAACTAATGAAAAGAAATGCAGGGGAAGGTGGCCTAGCCATTCCAGATCTTAAATTCCATTATAAAGCAGCAATCATCAAAACTGCTTTGTACTGGCTAAGAAATAGAGTGGTGGATCAGTGGAATAGGTTAAGTATGCAAGACACAGTAGTCAATGACTATGGTGATCATAGGGTTTATGTGATAAACCCAAAGACCCCAGCTTCTGGGATAAGAACCCACTCTTTGAAAAAAATTGCTGGGACAACTGGTAAAGAGTATGGCAGAAACTAGGCATAAACCAAAATCTCATACCATATACCAAAATAAAGTCAAAATGGGTACATGATTTAGATATAAAGGCTGATACTATAAGCAAACTGAGAGAGCAAGGAATAGTTTACCTGTCAGATCTATGGAGAACAGAAGAATTCATGACCAAACAGGAGATAGAGAACATTACAAAAAGCAAAATAGATAATTTTGGTTACATTAAATTGAAAAGTTTTTGCACTAACAAAGCCAATGCAACTAAGATTAGAAGGAAGGTAGAAAACTGGGAAAGAATTTTTACAACCAGTCTCTGATAAGGGCCTCATTTCTAAACTATATGGAGAATTAAGTCAAATTTATAAGAATACAAGCCATTCCCCAATTGGTAAGTGGTCAAAGGATATGAACAGACAGTTCTCAGATGAAGAAATTAAAGCCATCTATAGTCATACAAAAAAATGCTCTAAATCACTATTGATTAGAGAAATGCAAATCAAAACAACTCTGAGATACCACATCACATCTATCAGAACGGCCAACATGACAAAACAGGAAAATGATAAATGTTGGAGAAGATGTGGGAAAATTGGAACACTAATGCATTGTTGGTGGAGTTGTGAAATGATCTAACCATTTTGGAGAACAATTTGGAACTATGCCCAAAGATCTATAAAAATGTGCATACCCTTTGACCCAGCAATAGCACTTCTAGGGCTATATCCCAAAGAGATCACACAAATGGGAAAAGGACCTACATGTACAAAAATATTCATAGCAACTCTTTTTGTGGTGGCAAAGAATTGGAAATTGAGAGGATGCCCATCAATTGGGGAATGGCTGAGCAAGTTGTGGTATATGAATGTGATTGAATACTATTGTGCTATAAGAAATGATGAACAGGCTGACTTCAGAAAAACCTGGAAGGGCTTGTATGGTCTGATGCTGAGTGAAGTGAGCAGAACCAAGAGAAGGTTGTACACAACAACAGCCACGCTGTGTGATGACTAATATTGATAAACTTAACCCTTCCTGGCAATACAAAGATCTAAGATATCTCCAGAGGCCTTATGATGGAAAATGCTATCCACATCCAAAGAAAGAACTGTGGAAGCCGAATTGTTATTTTTTTTCTCTTCTGTTGAGTTTTGTTTCCTCTTTCTGATGGTTCTTCCTATTGATTTTAATTTCTACTTACAACATCACTAATGTTGAAAATATGTTTAATATGAATGTAAATGTATAGCCTATATCAGATTGTGCCCCGTCTTGGGGAGAGTGGTGGGGAAGAAGGGGGAGAAAAAATTTAAACTCAAAAGCATATGGAAGTGATTATTGATAAATCAAAAAAAATTAATAAAAAATAAAATTAAAAAAATAAATAAATAAAAGGAAAAAAAAGGCTCGGCAAGCCCTCACACCAGAGGTGCTAGGCCTCCCAGAACACCCCATATGCTCCATTTAAAAGGGAAGAGCATTAGTGAGGAGAAGGCCAAGTACTATGCAGGTGTTTGTAGAGGGGGAAAATGTTATGGCAAAGGAGTCTCTTACCAACTTCTCATCTCAGAATCTATGCCTTTGCACAGGTGGTAGCCCAGCTGTAGAATGTATTCCTTCCTAATTTCCACCTGATAGAATCTTTAGCTTCCTTAAAGCAAAGTTCAGGTACCCCCTCCTACACGAGGCTTTTTCTTTTTCTTTTTCTTTCTTAAATATGATCTTATTTGATCCTCATAACAATCTTGGGAGGTAGGTGCTATTATTATTCACATTTTCCAGATGACAAAACTGAGGCAAACAGAGATAAAGTGACTTGGCAGAAATTGTGTATAGAAACTATGAAGATCATGTCAAAATGGATAAATGATTTAGATATAAAGGATGATATAAGAAAATCAGGAGAGAATTTTGAAGTGCACCTGTCAGATCTATGGATAAGAGAAAGAGATATATATGGATCTCTATCCATGGATATAGATCTATTGAATCTATGACCAAACAAGAGATTGAGAGAATCATGGAAAGTAAAATAGGTAATTTTATGTTTTTTTTCCACAAACAAAACTAATACAACGAATATAGGAAGAAAAGCAGGAAATTGAGGAAAATTTACAGTGGCTTTTTAGTGAGGCAATTGGAGGCAAGAGTGCTAGCAAGCGTTATGTGTCTGAGGCCAGATTTGAACTTAGGTCCTCTTGACTCCAGGGCCGATGCTCTACCCACTACACCACCTAGCTGCTGACAGTGTTTTTCTGATAAAGACTTCATTTCCTAAACGTATAAGGAGCTGAGCCAAATTTATAAAAGCATAAATCATTCTCCAATTGCTCGAGTCAAAGGATATGAACAGGCAATCAGTTTTCAGAAAAAGAAAACAAAGCTATCAAAGGCATATGAAAAAAGATTCTCTAAATCACTACTGATTAGAGAAATGCAAACTAAAACAACTCTGAGACACCCCCTCATATTTATCAGATTGATTTAAATGTCAGGAAAGGAAAATGCAAAGTTTTGGAGGGGATGTAGACAAAATGGGGTACTAATGCACTGTTGGTAGAGTTGTGAATGTTGTTGGTGGAATTGTGAATGTTCTTCGTTCTGGAGAACAATGTGGAACTATACCCAAATGAATATAAAACTATTCTCATCTTTTGACCTGGCAATATAACTACTAGGTCTGTATCCCAAAGATACCAAAGGAAAAGTAAAACAATTTATTTGTACAAAATATTTATAACAGCTCTTTTTGTGGTGGGAGAGAATTAGAAATTGAGAGAATCAAATGGTAGGTGACTGAAGAAGTTTTGGTATATGATTGTGATGAAATACTATTGTAATATAAGAAATTATGAGCTGGATGTTTTCAGAAAAACCTGTGAAGGCTCATATATGAACAAATGCAAAGTGAAGTTAGAAGAACCAGGAGAGTTTGTACACAGTAGCAGCAATATTTTAAGGACCCTCAACTGTGAAATACTTAGCTATTCTTGGCAATATAATGATCCAAGACCATTCCAAAGGACCCATGATGAGAAATGTTTTCAACTTCCAAAGAAAGAACTGATGAACTCTGAATACAGATTGAAGCAAACTTATTTTTTTTTATTTTACTTTTCTGGAGATTTTTTGGTCTGTTTTCCTTTATGACATGGCCAATGTGGAAATGTTTTGCATGACCTCACATGTATAATCAATATCAAATTGCTTGCCTTCTCAAGGATGGTGGGACAGGAAGAAATGAGAGAGAAAGAGAGACTTTGGAACTGAAAATTTTTTAAATAAATGTTAAAAATATTTTCCATGCAATTGGAAAATATTTAATGAGAAAAATATATTAAGAAGGAAAAAAAAGGAATTCATAACTTGGCACAAGAGGTACAAGACCTTGCCAATGCAATGAACTCTTTGAAAATTATAAAGGACCATAATGAAGCTAGTGCCTGTATTAGGCAATTAAAAAATATTAAAAGAAAGTCAAAAGACTGGGAAAAATAGAAGCCAAGGTAAATATTTCATACAGGCCTTTAGGTGGTACAGTGGCTAGAATGCTGTGTCAGGAGTCAGTAAGACCTGATTTCAATCTGGCTTTAGACATTTACTAGCTGTGTGACTTTGGGCAAGTCACTTGACCTTATTTGCCTCAGTTTCCTTAAGTGTAAAATGATTTGGAGAAGGAAATGGCAAACCACTGCAGTACCTTCACCAAAAAAAAAAAATCCTCAAATGGGATCACAAAGAGTCAGATATGACTGAAACAACTGAACAATAACAACAAAATATCTCATAGCTTGAAACAATTTATCTAGATAAAAACTAGGAGAAAAATTAAGATTCATTGTATTATCTTAGTGCTGTGATAAAAACAAAAAAGAAGCCTGGATATCGTATTTCAAGAAATCTTAAAAGATAATGGTTCCAATCTCTTAGAAGCAGAGGGCGAAGTGGAAGTAGAAACAATCTACCAGTCATCCCTTGCAAGGTACATAAACTAAAAACTTCCATGAACATCATAGTCAAAATCGAGAGCTTCTAGGTCAAAAGATAAATGCAAGCATCCAGAAGAGGAAAAAAAATCAAATAATAAGGATCCCAAGACAGGATCACCCATTTGCTAATAGTATAAGACTTTATATCTAAATCATGTACCCATTTTGACTTTATTTTGGTATATGGTGTAAGATGTCGGTCTATGCCTAGTTTTCTGCCATGTTCTTTTCCAGTTTTCCCAGCACTTTTTGTCAAATAGTGAGTTCTTATTCTGGAAGTGGAGGTCTTTGGGTTTATCAAACAGTAGATTACCATGGTCATTTACTACTGTGTCTTGTGTACCTAACCTATTCTACTGATCCGCCACTCTATTTTTTAGCCAGTACCAGGTAGTTTTGATGATTGCTGTTATAAATTCACAGCCATCAATATAAAGGAGAGGAGAATTTAAAATATGATATTCCAGAAAGTAAAGTATATGAGTTTACATCCAAGAATAATATACACAGCAAAACTTGGTATAATGCTAGAGTTGGGGGCGGGGGGAATGGACTTTTAATAAAGTAGATTTCCAAACATTCCTGATAAAATGACTAGAACTGTAGCAAAATTTTGAAGTTCAACTACAAGAGTGAAGAGAAACCTAGAAGTTTCCTCACCTGTAAAAATGGCATAATAGTAGCATTTATCTCACAATATAATAAGGAATATATGAGATAATGTCAGTAAAGCACTTTGTAGACTTAGAGCACTACATAAGTAAGAACTACAATATTACTACCCCTTCTCCTCTTCCTCATACCAGGAACTAAGGGGAGTTGATGAAATCCAGGTTCAGAGTTTCTAGACAGTTGCCCCTATGACTTAAAGAGGAGAGATTTTATGGGTTTCTGAATTTGAGCAGAGAGGAGGCAACCAGTTATAGTTTTTGCTAGGTGAGATGTGACTTGGAAAGATTCCTATATTCCAATGGAAAGATTCCTATACTCCAAGTCAAAAGTTGTGAGTTCAGATCCCACATTTCATGATTAATACCTCTGTCTATCAGTCCATTACTTAAGCTCCTTGGTTCTCATTTTTCTCATCTATGAAATGAGAGGTTTGTGCAAAGTAACCTCTGATTCCTTTTTTTCCTCTACATATAGAATTCTATGATCTTGTAATTTATGACTAGAATATAGTAATGTTAAAAAACAGGGAAGATAGACATGGTAGAAGATTGATAACAAATAACTCAAGAGAGAGCCACAACTATCCATTTCAGTACCTGAAATAGCTGGGGAGAAATCCTTAGAAATTGTGAAGTCACTGATGGAAGGGTTGCCAGAGGTGGAAATGAAAGTAGGGCAGAGCTGGGAGAGTGAGAAGCTAAGATGAGGTGTGATTAGGGAAAGGAAACACTCCAGTAGTTTACTATTTTAAATAATTATTCTTACTGAGTTCTAACTTCAGTCATTTTACACTACTGAGGTTGTTCAAATTCTGTTGCATAAATATTGATGTCTTGGGAGAAAACAGTAGTTACCTTGCCCTAGCCAGGAAAAAGAAACTTTTGTAGAAGTACACTATATCTTTTTATTAATTAATTTAGTTTTAGTTTTCAACAGTCACTTCCATAAGCTTTTGAGTTTTAAAATTTTCTCCCCCTCCTTCACAACCTCCCTTCAGAAGACAGCATGCAATCTGTTATAGGCACTACATATACATTCCCATTAAATATATTTTCAAATTAGTTATGTTGTAAAGAAGAATTAGAACCAAGAGAAGAAACATAAGAAAGAAGAAACAAAACAAAACAGAAGAAAAAAAGAGCAAATAAGTATGCTTCGATCTGCATTCAAACTCCATAGTTCTTTTTCTGAATGTGGATAGCATTTTCCATCATGAAACTTTTAGAGATGTTTTAGATCCTTCCATTGCTGAGAAGAGTCAAGTCTAAAAATCAGTCATCTCACAGTGTGGTTGTTACTGTGTACAATGTTCTCCTGTTTCTGCCCATTTCGCTCAACATCAGTTCATATAAGTCTTTGCAGATTTTTCTGAAGTCTACTTGCTTATCATTTCTTAGTATTCCACTACATTCATATACCATAACTTGTTCAGCCATTTCCCAATTGATGGGCATCCCCTCAACTTCCAATTCTTTGCCACCACAGAAAGAACTGCTATAAATATTTTTTAACATGTAGATCCTTTTCCTATTTTTATGATTTCTTTGGGATACAACTTTAGCTATTGCTGGATCAAAGGGTACTGCACATTTTTATAGCCCATTGAGCATAGTTCCAAATTCCTCTCCAGAATGGTTGGATCAGTTCACAACTCCACCAACAATGCATTATTGTTTCAATTTTCACACATCTTCTCCAACATTTATCATTTTCCTGTTTTGTCATGTTAGCCCATCTGATAGGTATGATATGGTACCTCAGAGTTAGTTTTATTTGCATTTCTTTAATCAATAGTGATTTAGAGAATTTTTTTCATGTGACTATAAATAGCTTTAATTTCTTCCTCTGAAAACTGCCTGGTCATATCCTTTGACCATTTATCAATTGGGGAATGAGTTGTATTCTTATAAATTTGACTTAGTTCTCTACATGTTTTAGAAATGAGGCCCTTATCAGAGAAATTGGTTGTAAAAATTCCCAGTTTTTCTCTTCCCTCCTAATCTTGGTTGCATTGTCTTTGTTTGTGAAAAAAAACTTTCAATTTAATGTAATCAAAATTACCCATTTTGCATTTCATAATGTTCTCTATCTCTTGCTTGGTCATAAATTCTTCTGTTCTCCATAAATCTAACAGGTAAATTATTCCTTGCTCTCCCAGTTTGCTAATAGTATAAGACTTTATATCTAAATCATGTACCCATTTTGACTTTATTTTGGTATATGGTGTAAGATGTCGGTCTATGCCTAGTTTTCTGCCATGTTCTTTTCCAGTTTTCCCAGCACTTTTTGTCAAATAGTGAGTTCTTATTCTGGAAGTGGAGGTCTTTGGGTTTATCAAACAGTAGATTACCATGGTCATTTACTACTGTGTCTTGTGTACCTAACCTATTCTACTGATCCGCCACTCTATTTTTTAGCCAGTACCAGGTAGTTTTGATGATTGCTGTTTTATAATACAATTTAAGATCTGGAATGGCTAGGCCACCTTTCCTAGCATTTCTTTTCATTAATTCCCTTGATATTCTGGAGCTTTTGTTCTTCCAAATGAATGTTGTTATTATTTTTTTCTGGTTCTATAAAATAATTATTTGATAGTTTGATTGGTATGGCACAGAATAAGTAAATTAACTTAAGTAGAGTTGTCATTTTATTACATTAGCTTGGCACACCCATGAGCAACTGATGTTTTTCCACTTATTTAGATCTGATTTTATTTGTGTGAAAAGTGTTTTGTAATTGTGTTCATATAGTTCCTGGGTTTGTTTCAGGAGGTAGACTAAATATTTTATGATTTCTACAATAACTTTAAATGGAATTCTCTTACTATCTCGATGTTGGGCTTTGTTGGTAATATATAGAAATTCTGATGATTTATATAGGTTTATTTTATATTCTGCAACTTTGTTAAAGTTGTTTATTATTTCAAGTAGTTTTTTTAATTGATTCTCTAGGATTCTGTAAGTACATCATCATATCATCTGCAAAGAGTATAGCTTTATTTCTTCTTTGCCTATTCTAGTACCTTCAATTTCTTTTTCTTCTCTTATTGACAAAGCTAACATTTCTAGTACCATACTGAACAAAAGTGGTGATAATGGGGATCTTTGTTTCACCCCCAATCTTATTAGAAATGCTTCTAGCTTATCCCTATTACATATAATACTTGCTGAAGGTTTTAGGTAAATGCTACTTATCATTTTAAGGAAGGCTCCATTTATTCCTGTGCTCTCTAGTGTTTTTAATAGGAATGGGTGTTATATTTTGTCAAAAGCTTTTCCTGCATCTATTGAGATGATCATGTGGTTTCTGTTAGTTTTGTTATTGATATGATCAATCATGCTGATAGTTTTCCTAATATTCAACCAGCCCTGCATTCCTGGTATAAATCCTACCTGGTTTTAGTGTAGTATTGTCATGATAATTTGCTGTAATCTATTTGCTACTATTCTATTTAAAATTTTTGCATCTATATTCATTAAGGAAACTGGTCTATAATTTTCTTTCTCTGTTTTGACTCTTCTTAGTTTAGGTATCAACACGATATTTGTATCACAAAAAGAATTTGGTAAGACTCTTTCTTCTCCTGTTTTCCCAAATAGTCTATATAGTATTGGTATTAATTGTTCTTTAAATGTTTGATAGAATTCGCTTGTAAATCCATATGACCCTGAAGATTTTTTTCTTAGGGAGTTCATTGATGTCTTATTCAATTTCTTTTTCTGAGATGGAGTTATTTAATTATTTTACTTCCTCTTCTGTTAATCTGGGCAATTTATATTTTTGTAAATATTCATCCATTTCACTAAGATTGTCAAATTTATTGGCATATAGTTGGGCAAAATAATTCCTAATTGTTGTTTTAATTTGCTTTTCATTGATGGTGAATTCACTCTTTTCATTTTTGGTACTATTAATTTGGTTTTCTTTTTTTTTAATTAAATTAATGAAAGGTTTATCTATTTTATTGTTTTTTTTCATAAAACCAGCTCTTAGTTTTATGTATTGGTTTTCTCAATTTCAATTTTATTAATCTCTCCTTTGGTTTTCAGTGTTTTTAATTTGGTATTTAATTGTGGATTTTTAATTTGTTATTTTTCTAGTTTTTTTTAGTTGCATGCCCAATTCATTAATCTCCTCTTTCTTTATTTCATTCATGTAAGTTGGAGATGTAAAACATCCCCTAAGAACTACTTTTGCTGCATCCCATAAGTTTTGGTATGTTGTCTCATTATTGTCATTCTCTTGGATGAAGTTACTGTTTCTATGATTTGTTGTTTGACCCATTCATTCTTTAGGATTAGATTATTTAGTTTCTAATTAATTTTTAGTCAATCTATCCATGACCCTTTATTACATGTAATTTTTATTGCATCATGATCTGAAAAGGATGCATTTAACATTTCTGCCTTTCTGCATTGGATTGTGAGGTTTTTATGCCCTAATGCATGGTCAATTTTTGTGTAAGTGCCACGCACCACTGAGAAAAAAGTATATTCCTTTCTATCTTCATTCAGTTTTCTCCAGAGGTCTACTATATCTAACTTTTCTAAAATTCTATTAACTCCTTAACTTCTTTCTTGTTTATTTTGTGGTTAGATACATCTAATTCAGAGA
Source organism: Vombatus ursinus (assembly GCF_900497805.2). Classification (NCBI taxonomy): domain Eukaryota; kingdom Metazoa; phylum Chordata; class Mammalia; order Diprotodontia; family Vombatidae; genus Vombatus; species Vombatus ursinus. The sequence goes on from NW_020949613.1 coordinate 3,321,212, forward strand.
GGGGGAGGTTGAGGTCCCCCACTAGTAAAGTTTTGCTGTCTATTTCTTTCTTAAACTCACTGAACTTCTCATCTAAGAATTACAGATGCAATCTCACTTGGTGCATATATGTTTAGTAATGATATTACTTCGTTCTTTATGGTACCTTTTAGCAGGATGTAATTTCCTTCCTTGTCTCTTTTAATAAAATTTATTTTTACTTTTGCTTTGTCTGAGATCAAGATTGCTACCCCTGCTTCTTTTGCTTCAGCTGAAGCATAATATATTCTACTCCAGTCTTTTATCTTTACCCTATATGCATTCCTCTGTTTCAAATGTGTTTTTTGTAAACAATATATTGTAGTATTATGGTTTTTAATCCATTCTGCTATCCATTTCTGTTTTATGGGAGAGTTCATCCCATTTACACTCACAGTTATGATTATTATCTGTGTCTTTCTCTCCAGCTTATTCCCCCCTCCCCATTTATGCTTTTCTTTCTCTTTTTCTCCCTTTCCCTCCTCACAAGAGTTTTGCTTTTGACTTCCACCTCCCTCAATGTGCCCTCCTTTCTATTAACCCCCTCCCTTTTCTTTCCCCTTTCTCTTACTACTTTTTCCCTCCCTTGTATCCCCACTTTCCTTTTGTCCCCCTTTCTCCTCCTACAGAAGTACATGATCTTGAAAAGAAAAAAATGGCAGGAAGGGTCTGAAGATAAAATGATATAGCTAATTTGAAGATAACTGGAGTCAGGATTTTGTTGAAGGTGTGTTTGTGAGGGGGTATCATCTATCTCTATTTCTATCTCTATCTCTATATATGCTGATGATTGATTGATGAAAAGCAGAACAGCTGCAGAATAGTTGACTAATTTTGCTGATAATTTTGAGTTTTAGAAGACAAAGGGAAAAATGAGGAGAAGTGCTATTCTGGACTGACTGACTACTAAGGAAGAATGCACAAGAAAAATTGACATAAGTACCTTGGGAATGGTCACATTTTCAGTTAAATTCAATTGTGAAGTCTTTAGCAATCCCCTACCATATGCAAGAAACTGTGCTAAATTCTAAATTTGCAAAGGCAAGTGTCAATATTGTCCTTCCCCAAGAAATTTTTACTGTTACAAGAGAGATAAGATTTGCTTAGAAATAAGTATGACACAAAGTAGAAAATGATAAGGTTGATGGAGTGGTCTAGACAAGTTGTGATAAGAAATATCATCTTGGATAGCTCACTTTCAGTTGTAAGCATCATGAGTTGGCACCTGAGTCATATACCCTGAAGAAAGAGAGATTTTGAGGGAGTATATTACAGACACAGCAGCTGGCCTCACAAAGTTGGGAGAAGGTAGGGGAAAAGTCACGGAAAGGCTACTGTTCCAATTTGACTGGAACATAGAATTCAAAAAAGTGGAAAAAGATAACACAATTCTGGAATGGTGTATGAAAAAAATTGGGAAATTATATTCCAGGCTAAATTTTACTTTCTATAGGAGTATGGCTTTTATCCTATTTTGCTTGAATAGGGCTATAACTGTCTATACTAAATATGAATGAAAAAATCTTAATTATTGACTACAAGCTAGGCCACTCTACAAAGTAGCAGCAATACAAATATAAGCTCAAAAAAACTATCTTTGCTTTCAAGGATCTCACATTATAATAGAGGTAGGCAATGGATTTTAACAGAAGAATGGTGGCTGGGAAATATTGTTTTGGAATGGAAAGTCAGAAAGCATGGGAATTAAAATAATAAGAAAGGTAATTAAGGCATCTTTGCCAGAAATGGTTGTGTTGATGATTCTATGTGTACTCAGCAGTATAGTGTGGAAGCAGAGAGGAAGATTGTGGCCTGTAACTGGGCAAGATAAGACAAAATTCTCACTGATCAGAACACATAAGCAGGACTTCATTTCTAGATGGAAGGAAAGGCTGGAGAATCAAGTGGCATGAACATTGAGATGCTTAGAAAGTAGTATTAAATCAGTTGTGTAAGGAGGATAATGGCCCAAAAGGTAGACTCTGAACATTCACATGAGTAGGAGAGAAAAAGAGACTGGGTCATTGACTACTATGGTGGGAGATCTTATGACCCTGTGAGACTTCTGATGGGGTGTTCACTGTTTGATAACATCAAGGTAGGCTAAATATAAACCCTTAAACTCCCTAAATATAAGTATCCTGGGACTAAGTACCAGTCATTCTACCCTAGTTACAACTCTATTGACCAATATAAAAGGGTCAGGAAGGACCATGACTTGCTTGCCAGAATAGATTCATGCAAGTTAAGCATGCTCATTTCTTTGAGGCTGAGGTATGCAGGGCAGTTTGAGTATGTACTGAATTCAGGTATAGAACATTTGCTGTATGCAGTATATATACAGCTCATTTTGCTCTCTTGAACTTAACTAGATTAAGGTCCACTTGGTCATCAACAAATTGTTCCATCAATGTGACCTCCTTCCAAGATCATTAATAACTCACAATCTTGAAAGCACTAAAAATTTCAATCACTGAGCAACAATGATCAGCATATTTGCCCTATCAGAGTTCCCAATATTGACTTTTTTGCAAGTTCAACCTGGACTCTTTTTTTTTTATCTTTTTTTGAGATTTTAATTCATTTATTTTTAGTTTTCAACATTCACTTCCCCAAGATTTTGAGTTCCAAATTTTCTCCCCATTTTGTCTCTCCCCCACCCCAAGATGGCATGTATACTGAATACCTAATTTGCCCTCCCTTCCATCCCCCTCCTCTTTTCTCTTATCCCCTTCCCCTTCAATTTTTCTGTAGAGCAGGATAGATTTCTATACCTCACTTCCTGTATATCTTATTTCCCAGTGGCATGTGAAAACAATTTTTTTTAACATTTGTTTTTAAAACTTTGGGTTCCAAATGTTCTCCCTTCCTCCCTCCCCACCTACCCTCATTGAGAAGGCAAGAAACTTGATACAGGTTATACATGTGTAGTCATGCAAAATACTTCCATAGTAATCATGTTTTGAAAAACTAAGTATATTTCCCTTAATCCTATCCCACCCCACCGCCATTTATTCTATTCTCTCTTTTGACCCTGTCCCTCCTCAGAAGTATTTACTTCTGATTACCCCCTCTCCCAATATGCCCTCTCCTCTATCATCCCCCTGCTCTCTTGTCCCTCCCCCCCATTTTCCTGTAGGGTAAGATAGATTTCCATACCCAGTTGAGTGTGTATGTTATTCCCTCCTTGCGACAAATCCAATGAGAATAAGATTCACTCATTTCCTCTCACCTTCCCCCATTTCCCCTCCACTGTAAAAGCCTTTTATTATCTGTTTTATGTATGATAATTTACCCCATTCTACCTCTTCCTTTCTCCTTCTGCCAGTATAATCTTCTCTCACCCCTTAATTTTATTCTCCAGATATCACCCCTTCATCTTCAACTCACTCTGTGCCATCTATCTATCTATCTATCTATCTATCTATCTATCTATCTATCTATCTATCTATCTATCTATCTATCTATCTATCTATCTCTCCATACATATATTTTTCCCTCCAACTACCTTAATACTGACAAAGGTCTCATGAGTTACAAATATCATCTTTCCATGCAGGAATGTAAACAGTTCAAACTTAGTAAGTCCTTTATGATTTATCTTTCCTGTTTACCTCTTCATGTTTCTTTCGATTCTTGTATTTGAAAGTCAAATTTTCTAATCAGCTCTGGTCTGTTCATTAAGAATGCTTGAAAGTCCTCTATTTCACTGAATGTCCATTTTCTCCCCAGAAGGATTAGATTCAGTTTTGCTGGGTAGGTGATTCTTGGTTGTAATCCTATTTCCTTTGACCTCCAGAATATTATATATTCCAAGCCCACTGGTCCCTTAATGTAGAAGCTGCTAAATCTTGTGTTATCCTGATTGTGTTTCCCCAATACTTGAATTGTTTCTTTCTGGCTGCTTGCAATATTTTCTCCTTGACCTGGGAACTCTGAAATTTGGCTACAATATTCCTAGGAGTTTTCCTCTGGGTATCTCTTTCAGGAGGTGATAGGTAGATTCTTTCAATTTCTATTTTGCCCTCTGTTACTAAAACATCAGGGCAATTTTCCTTGATAATTTCTTGAAAGATAATGTCTAGGCTCTTCTTTTGATCATGGCTTTCAGGTAGTCCAATAATTTTTAAATTATCTCTCCTGGATCTATTTTCCAGGTCAGTTGTTTTTCCAATGAGATATTTCACATTGTTTTCTTTTTTTTTTCATTCTGTTGGTTTTGTTTTATAGTATCTTGATTTCTCATAAAGTCACTTGCTTCCAATTGCACCATTCTAATTTTTAAGGAAGTATTCTCTTCAGTAAGCTTTTGACTTCCTTTTCCATTTGGCCAATTTTGCTTTTGAAGGCATTCTTCTCCTCATTGGCTTTTTGGACCTCTTTTGCCATTTGGGCTAGCCCATTTTTTAAGGTGTTATTTTCTTCAGTATTTTTTTGGGGGGTCTCCTGTAGCAAGCTGTTGACTTGTGTTTCATAATTTTCTTGCATCACTCTTGTTTCTCTTCCCAGTTTTTCCTCTACTTCTCTTACTTGCTTCTCAAAATCTTTTCTGACCTCTTCCATGGCCTGGACCAATTCATATTTTTCTTGGAGGCTTTGGATGTAGGAACTTTGACTTTTTTGTCTTCTTCTGGTTGTATGTTTTGATCTTCTTTGTGACCAAAGAAAGATTCTATGGTCTGATTTTTTTTGTGAACTTTGCTCATAATCCCAGCCAATTACTTGAGTTATAAACTTTTGCTAAGGTAGGGGTCTGCTTCCAGTGTGGAGAATGTACTGTCTCAAGTTTCAGGGGTTTTGTACAGCTGTTTTCAGAGATAATTCTAAGGACCTGTAAATTTTCAGTTTTTCCAAGGTGGTACAATCAAGGGCGAGGTGTTCACTCCTTTCCTTGCCTGTGTTCTGGTCTATGAGTGACCACAAGCACTCTTTTCTGCCTTGAAACTGTGAGAAGTATATCCTTCCACCACAAGCTCTACCACGCCAGTGCTCCTTCTCACCCTAGGACCACCACCCAGAACTGTGACCCAGATCCAAGCATAGGCAAAGCAAAAGCATCCTGTGCCAGCAAAGAGATCCCTGCAATCCCCCTTTGATCAGTCACTTGATTCCCCCTCAGAGTGTGAACTGGAAGCTCAGGAAGCAGTTGCCACCCCAGAGCCACATGAGGGGACTGGGGCTGGGACTGAGCTTCTCTCTTGCTGCTGTCACAGACTTTTCCCACTGACTTTCTAAGTTGTCTTTGGTGTTCATGGGTTGAGAAGTCTGGAAACTGCCACAGCTGCCCATGATTCAGTCTTCTGAGGGTTGCTCCAGGTTTTGCCGAGGCCTGTTTTGCCTGTGTGCCCACGCCGAATTGTGCTCCTCTCCCTGCCCAGCGCGATATACTTTTCTGATCAACTATCCATGTTGTCTTGGGCTGGAAATTTGTTTCACTCTGTCTTTTTGTGGGTTCTGCTGCTTTAGAATTTGTTTAGAGCTATTATTTACAGATATTTGGAGGGGTTTGGGGGAGAGTTCAAGCAAGTCACTGCTTTCACACTGCCATCTTGGCTCCATCCCCCTCCCCCCAGACTCATTTTTAAAAGTATCCTTGAACTCCAAAATGCTATCCAATTCCCCAAGCTTCATTCTTGGGCTTTCTTCATTCATTGAAAGTATCACTCAGTGGGCAGCCTGCTTCAATAGAAAAAAAAATTATCAATCCTATCTGGACCTGTTCAGCAACGAAATTATGAGATATGGAGTGTGAAAAATAGCTGCATTCATTCTAAAAATAGCAACTTGTTCCACTAGACAATGACATTTATGTTGGACTTTTGGCACTGAACAAGGGCTGAGAAAGAAGGGCTAGCTATAGCAGGATCCAGTATGTTTTATCATTTAGGGATGCCACCTAGTCCTGTAGCTGGTACATTTGTTTTGGAGGTATTATAGTTGTGTTGGTAGGGCAGTACTTTGCTATCACAAGGCCACTGTTTCTGCCTGCCACAACTGGGATGGAGGTAAGGGATAGTCCTACATTCCATTCTGGGTGATTCCTCAGTCAAAGTGGTAGATTTTAGAATAAGAAGGAGAAACAAAAGGTTGCATGCTGATTAAAGGTGAGTAATAGTGACAATGTATACAGGAATTATAGGTAGGAAGGAAGGAAAGAAATATTGAAGGATGTATTAATCACCTATGATATGTCAGCTGCTGTGCTAATTGTGTTACAAATAGTATCTCATTTGATCCTTGTAACAACCCTGGGGGATATATGCTATTATTTTCCCCATTTTACAGTTGGGGAAGCTGAGGCAAACTGAGATTTAGTGCCTTGTCTAGAGTCACACAGCTAGAAAGTGTCTGAGGCTACATTTGTACTCAGATCTTCCAGAGTTGAGTCTCAGTGATCTATTCTTTGCAACATCTACTGCAGTTTTGATAAATGTACTGGGTCATGGCTGGATGTAGAATCAAGGTTTCACACACAGAGATCTGCCCAAGAGAAATGGGGAATAGAATTGAAGCAAAGATGGAGAGAAGAGAAAGCCAGGAAACTCCTGAGACAAATTCAATTCCTACTTCCCAAGGACCAGCAGTAAGAAACAAGAAGATCCTGGATTTTAGTAGCTCCCACTGAAATACTTCCCATAATCTGTTAATACTCCAGAAATAGCTCATAATTGTGACTCTCTGGATCATACATCCAATGTGTGTGTGTGTGTGTGTGTGTGTGTGTGTGTGTGTGTGTGTGTGGAGAGAAAGAGAGAAAGAGAGAGAGAGAGAGAGAGAAAGAGAGAGAGAAAGAGAGAGAGTATTTTAATACTTTTTTAATATTTCCAAAGGTAGAAAACCTTTGTTCTTTTAAGGGCAAATTTATTTTTTTTCTGACAAGTCGTCTGATATAATAATATCACATCATAGATTTAAAGCTTAGGAGTCTTTTTTTTTTTAATAAGAAAACTGAGGTCCAGAGAGGGTAAAGTAACTAGTTTTAGCCCATAAAGAAAGAAACTGAACTTTAAGGAATTGAATAATCTCTGATGGTCCCAGAGAACAGTTAAAATGAATATATTTTACTCTCCATGGCAAAGAGTTGAGGGATAATTAGGGCAGAATGTTGTCTGTATTGACATATGTAATATTGATTATGTTTTGCTTAATCACTATTCTGCACAACAAGGAAGACTGCAGACTCTGCCTTCCTCCTCCGCCATATATTGTTATATCACCAGACTGTTATATTAGTAAGGCATAAAAATGTATTTTTTTTAAGTCACTTAGTGAATGACGTAGGAGATCAAACCAATAGCACTAAGTCTTCTATATTGGACTCAGTATGCTCCTGTGTAAGTAAGGAGATTGTTTTTCTTTTAAATTAGTGATATCAAACATGAGTTGTTTTTATAAGACTTACTTTTCTCAATATACCTGCCCTTACCCTAAACCTCCCAGAAAAGCATCTCTTATAACAAAGAAAACAAAAATCTTTCTGCCAAGTAAACCAATGCATTAATGTTATATGTAATATTTCACAGGGCAGCTAACTGGCTCAGTGGATAGAGTGCTGGGCCTAGAATCAGGAAGACTAATCTCCCCAAGTTAAAATATGGCCTTAGATACTAGCTGTGTGACCCTCGGCAAGTCACTTAGGTTTGTTTGCCTCAGTTTCCTCATCTGTGAAATATACTAAAGAAGGAAATATCAAACCACCCCAGTATCATTACCAAGAAACCTCAAATGAGGATATGCAGAGTTGAATCTAACTGAAATATGACTAAATAACAAGTGTTTTATACCTGCGCCCCACAAAAGAAGGGAGATGTTTTTTCATGGCTCTTCATTTAATTCAAGTTGTCCTTATATTTTCATATCATTCAGTTTCAGTTATTTTATTGTTGTTCTATCCATTTACATTGTTTTGGTTATTATGTTATAGTTTCTTTCTTTCTCCTTACTTTATTTGCATCAGTTCATTCAAGTCTTCCCAGGCTTCTCCATATATGTATAATATATATAATATATGTATGTGTATGTATGTGTATGCATATATGTGTGTGTACATGTATATGCATACATGTGTGTATATATATACATACATATATGTGTATGTGTAATTTCTATTTCTATTTCTTACATTGCAATAACATTCCACACATTCATATATTTGTAAGTTATTTAGACATTCTACAATCTATGAACATCCACTTTCTTTTCATTTATTGTTATTATAAAGTGCTGCTATGAATATTTGTCATATTTGGGGCCTTTAAAAAATATTAACCTCCTTTTGCTATATACCAAGGAGTAGAATCTTTGGGTCAAAGGATATTAATGCCAAATTACTTTCCATAATGGTTGAACCAATTCTCAAAGCTCTGCCAACAATATACCCCTTTAATATAGACTATTTGCATGTTTCTTATCATCACCTATTTTCTGGGTGTGAAATGAAACCTCAAAGTTATTTGATGTGTATTTCTATTATTATTAGTGTTCTGGTGCAATTTTTCACATGACAATGTTTTGAATTTTTATGATTGTTTTCTTACATACATTGACCTATTATGCATGGGGAAATGATTTCTAGTATTATATATGTATATATTTTGTATCCCATAGTCTAGAATATCAGACCTTTATGAGATATATTTGATGACCCCTCCCCAAGCACACAAAAGAATTGATTCCCTGTTTACCTAGTTGGATTATTTTGTAATGAACAAAAGCATTTCAGCATAACCAAATGGAAATTATCTATCTTTTTTTTTGAGATTGATTATATCGCCGTTTGGTTAAAAAACTCTCTGGGGATTAGATTAATGGAGTTCTAAGTTTTGTTTTAGCTACAAATATGATCCTATTGGTTGGTTCCAGAGCAAGGTAAAAATCTAAAAATTTGATCCTGATTTTCTTATTCATTTTAAAACCTGCCTTTGAAGGTATTAGTTCATTCATTCATTTATTGATTCCTTTAACAAACATTTATAAAAGCACCTGTTTTGTGCAAGGCATGTTCATAGCACTGGCTTCTACCCTCAAGGAGCACACATTCTGCTAGGAGAAAAGAGTTTTAAAAATTTCAGAAACAAATTGAGTGACTGAATAAATTTATAGCTTCCTAAATAGACTCTTTTGAAGGGGACTGGACTAATTTGGATTTATAACTTCTGTTTCATTTTGTTGAAAATTATGTCATTGACATGTCATTTTGCACAGGTGCTTCCTGTATAACCAACCTATAGGAAGATTTGGTACTAATTCTTAAAAGCGTACCTATTTGTATAATACAGATGACAATGCTTAACTACTATGGAAACAACTTGTAAAAACACATTTTCAATCACGTCTACAACTTTGATTTCCTTGGAAGAAAGATATCTGACAAATTCAAAGCAGTCTTATTTCCATATGCTTTCAAGGTGCCATTATATTTCAGGATTTATAGCCGAAGTTCTCAAATAAGGAAAAAATATAAGGACTTCAAATGATCATACATGTCAATATAAATTTAAAAAAATAAAATTCTATAATTTCAAAGTTGTTTCCATTTCTGACTGTCTGTCTCCATCTATCTGTCTGTATCTCCCTCTTCTTCTCCTTTTCCCTTCTCTCTCTCTCTTTCTTCATCCTTTCCAATAACTTGGTATTACTGAAAATCCATATTTTATTTGCCAGAATGATTCATTCTATAATACATGACTAGAAGTTATGTGTGTATAAAATGGTTCAATGCCCTGAATTAACATACCTATCTCTCCTAGCAGGTATCTATCTCCTAGAAGCATTATCTATCATCCCAAATTTCCCTCAGTAAATTAAAAAGGGTATTGGGGCATAGCCTTCATATCTGTTTTTTTTTTAATGATGTAGATGAATACACACAAAATCACAGTGTGCTGCTATTGAAATATGATCAATTCATTTTGCTCATGGAATTTTTTTCTTATCCATTTCTCTCATAAAGACATTCAAGATTCAGAGACAGGAATAATTAGTACTGTAAATTAGAGATCATTTTTATTTGTTCTCTATACACTCTTTAAAAGGAAACTTTTATTTTCTCTCTTAAAAATGTTCTTCATATGTCCATAACACTTACACTTGAGATTCATAGTTTAGTCTCTAAAATAATTGATAAAACCCCTCAGCTTAGGAATAACGCTCAAAATCTATTACAATATGGCAAATAGCTGACTTTTTTGGGTAATCACTTACTTTGATTTCCTTTTGTTTTCTATATATATTCTTCCAACAATAAAAGTATATCTCCCTTTCCCTCATAGCTTAATGTCAACAATATGTTGGGTATTTGTTGACATTGTTCTGGTGGCATGGACAAATTGGAAAACAAGATTCCCAAGTAAAAGCAATCTTATAAGGCACAGATTAGGACAATCTGGATTTCTTATAAATCTATAGGAAGTACCTCTTTTTATATCAAATTGAATCTAAAGCACTTGACAGTACCATTATTGTTGTGTTGTCCATACATTTCATTACTACTACTTAGTATTGACTGAGAATATAGCTATGAAAAAAATTTCAAAAAAATAAAGAGCAAATAGTACATGTTGACATGAACAGAAAATAATAATTTCACATTTATTTAGTGCATCAAGTTTTGCAAAAGATTTTCCTTATGATTAACCCATGAGGTAGATAGTATAAGTGTTATTATGTTCATTTTATAGATGAGAAAACTGAAGTGTTAAATACGTGTCCATGATTACATGGTTTAAAAATGTCTCAAGCAGAATTTGAAAACAATGTTCCATTTACTTTGCTTCAACCTGAATTTTACTATTTTGAGGATAGAAATACTTAACAAGCATTTATTAAGAATTTCCTGTGTTCCAGATTCTGTACTTAGTGCTGCAGATCCAAAGAAAGGTAAAAGACAGTCCTTGCTCTAAAAAAGCTGCATAAATGACTAGCTGTAATAACTAGTAATTACAAGTTTTGGCTGTGCATCTTGGCAGACCAATTCAAAAAGAACAATCTGCTAAAAACTATGGGCTAGTTTGTTTTTTTTTTCTATTTATTATATGTTATACTATGTGGTGTACTGTGGTGTTCTTTCTCAAGTACTATCAACTCAAGTCCCCACTGGTTTTGTTCCCCCACTTTTAGGTGGAAGACTAGCTGCCCAGTTCTTTTTAACCACTTAACTACAAGTAGCTTTTAAAAATGGATATTTACTTCCAAGATATAATAAAAGCAAAAGTCCAAACATTTCATTCCAATACTCCATGACCACATACTCCATTATACCTTCTAAGTCTCTGTGGAGAGATGCTCAGATTTTTTAAAATGTCTACATATCTGTGGTTCCACAAAGTTCATGTCTACATGAAGTGTCTCTATTCAACCCATTACGACATTGTCTTTACCAGACACTGTCAACAAAGTACTCAAATCAAGAACAGAAATCTATCAAGAGAGTGCAGCCAAAGAGAATGCAAGACTGAGGTCAACTAAACCCTTTTCAAGGTGTTTCCAGTTCCAGTTTCCCAACTGGAGACAGTCAAAGAGCTGTTTTCTGTCTGTTTAGTAGACTAGAACCAGTCGTAAAATGTTTTTACATGATCCAAAGTTTCTCCAATGCACTTTTCTTATGTGTCATCACAACTCTCTCAGAAACTTCTTCCAAATAGAATAGTCATCAGTTAAACGCACTGATGTAGTTTGTGCACACACATTTGTCCACCATTATACTTCCATCACTGTTCCAAGATGTCATACTGTCATACATGCGATAAGCCTGAGGGCTTCATGTCTTAGTCATGGGCTAAAAGGAGAGGTGAGATTAGCCATTCCACCAATAAACATGTATTAATACTAAGTGTAAGCAAAGGGATAGTATTACTGCCTCAGGAGACCAAGGCAATATAGATCAAAATATAGGAAACATGTATGTAACCCTGGGTTCATCACTTGGGCTTACACAAAATGGACTCGATTATGTAGATTGTTCCCCAAATCAACAACTCTTTTTGGTTCATTATTATTCAACCAGATTTCAAGCTAGGAAACCTCAGACTGTAGTTTATATCTAAGTCCACACAGATGTGTTACAATATATTTAATGGGTATAGGATAGACTTTATCACGTCCCATGAAAATATAGAAAGTGTCAAGGACATATTCCACAAATGCAGATAGCAAATAAAACACTCCTCAGAATAGCTGGTAAATAATTAACTCAGATCTTATTTCTCCAGGTTCTAAAGCACTTCAGACTTACAGTGACACATTGTGGTTTATACTCCATTCATAAATAAAATGAAATTAAGGTTGTTGCTGGCAGCCTTCTGGCCAATCCATACCTTCTTAACAGACCCACATTATCTCAGTAACTCATGGTAACAGAGGAAGAAACATCCAAGTCCCTTGTTTCTCCATATCAAGGCTTATTCCCTTATTCCTGCTTTTTCTAGGTATGGAGTGATAATGTAAGAGATCATCCTCTCTCAGCAACACTAATGTTACTTAGGAAAATTCCCCTTCTTTTGACAGAAGGCCTGCTCCTCAAGTTCTTAAATTTTGAGTTCTTCTCTAATATATTAATATCATCTTGATAGAAATCTAGAGTATGACATTATGAGTCCTAGTAAACTTCTCTTGTCTGACAAGAAGAACAATTCTTGGACTCCAAGACTTTGGGCTGCAAGAGAAGCAACCCTCCATAGCATCATTTGGTTATCTTGTTTCCCTTCCAGATCTGCCATATAGTTGAGAGATTATATAACACTGCCATTCTACTGATGGTATCAGGAGCTCATTATCAGCCAGGAACTCTCATCTCAGCAACTCTGTAGTTCTCAAGTATTTCTGCCCCAAGGCAGCCTTTAATGGCTCCAAAGGTTAGGGATTCGATCCATGGGAATCCCACTCATGTGCACTGAGTTCTATTCCTAGAACTGATATACCCTCGCAATTCCTTTGGATTAAAAAGAAAGAGATTGAGCAGGTGTAGTTCAGCAAAAAGAAGTAGTTCATCCTATTATTGTCCTTCCTATAACAGTGGAAGTCAGTCAATTAATCAAATATCAATTAAACCAACTTTTAAGAGGCTCTCAAAAATTCAAAGGCTTATACCCCTGTAAGTTCCTTAAGTTGATCCAAAAATTTTCTCGATCCATCCCCTACAAATGCAAATGTGAGATTTTAAAATTTCCATTTTAACTACTCATATATTTTAATACTTAGAAATTTACAGAGATGGGAATAATCAGTGTAAGGGTGAATATATTCAGTCATGTCATGAAGGAGTTTTGAGTCTTGAGGCCAACAGATGCTAATCTGGCTTGTTTCAAGAAACAGATCGGGAAGAAAGACAAGATTACCCATGCAAATCATCTATCTATGTTCATTATATTCTCCCCCCTGAATTTTGTGACACAAAGACAAAGCAATACAATGGCTTGAAAGAAAAGTAATGTTTAAAGTCACTTAACCCCAATTGCCTAAAACAAAAAAAAAACAAACAAAAAAGAAAAGTAATGTTTAGGAGCAAATGAAACAAGATGATTTGGAGATGGCTTCCTATATGAAACAGCACAGAGTAGGGGAATTCAATTCAGTTTAATTCAACAAATGTTTACAAATAACCTAATATGGACCAATTACCTAGGATTCAGAGATACAAATAAATCAGTACTTGCCTTCAAGAAGTTTATATTCTACCAGCATTAAGTTTTCTGACAAAGTATTTTTTGCTGAATGAACAATTATCAATCAACAAACATCTGTTAAGTACTTACTGTACTCATTGCCAGGAATATAAAGACAAACATGAAATAATGTCTGCTATTGATGTGGTCTAGAGGTTAGGGGTCCTGGCACTGCAAAATCACAATACCCAGGTTCTGCCTGAAAGAATTTGACCCAAGCCTTCTTGCAGCCAAAAACAAACTTTATTGAAGATTTGCCATATTAGCTAGACTCTTAAGGAGTCTGAGCATCTATGGGCTATTGGCTAGATTGTAAAAATCTGAGCATCTTAATGGAGACAAGATGGACCTTATATACAGAAAGACCTTGGGAGAGTGGCCAAGTAGTCCATGAGGTAATAGAACTCTCAAGGGTGGAAAATGGAGCCTAGGTGGGACCGAGGGTGGGAAATGGCCTGGGGCCAAAGAGAGGCAAGACAATAGAGGGGAAATTGGGTGTAGCCACAATGAAAGACCAGTTGATGGGACCATAGCCTCCAGAGATTTGGCCTTGTGGGAAAGTACAGAGTCCATGAGGTAATAGAATTACCAAGGGTGGGAAATGGGGGACCAAAGGTGGGAAGTGGTCTGGGACCATAGAGAGGCACCAGTTGATGGGACTATAGCCTCAGGGGAATGCCAGAGATTTGGCCATGTGGGAAAGTCCAGGGTTTTTCCTTTCTGGGGCTCAGATTCCAACCCCATCACTATCAAGAAGTTTACATTCAAAAGAATAATGGCATTACTAGTGTTTCTGACTTGTCTTTTGTTGTATCTAACCAATAGGATTGTATACCAAGGAAAAAAGTATCATCACAAACTTTTCTGAGATTTCCTCTAAATATTTGGGGGACTTTCTTTTTTTATTGTTGCGTTCATTTCATAGAAGATATGTGTGTGTATGTGTGTATGTATGTGTATATATGTGTGCATATATATATGTATGTGTGTGTGTGTGTAGTTTCACCATTGGAATCAGACTATCTGGGTCTTCCACCAAATAATTTTGTGGTCTTGGGCAACATATTTCACAGCTGGATGTCGGTTTACTGATAGGTAAAATGAAAGACTTGGGCTAAAATCAGGAGCTTTTAACCTTTTTTGTGCATCATGGACTCCGTTTGACAGTCTTGTGAAGCCTATGGACCTTTACTATGAATAATGTTTTAACGTATATAAAATACAATATATAGGATTACAAAGGAAACCAAATATGTTGAAATAAAGTTATATATGTACATATCTATAACATCTCTATATCTATCTATCTATCTATCTATCTATCTATCTATCTATCTATCTATCTTATGGACATCCTGAAACTATCTATGGACAGCAAGTCACTAACCCCTAAATTAAATAATCTCTTGGTTCCCTTTCAGCTCTCTTCTTTGATGGCTCTTTTTCTGTGGTCTATCAGCTAAGTTATCTTGAGAAAGCCAGTGAACTTTTCTGGCTCAATTTTTGTCATCTATAAATTGGAGGAAATACTATTTGTCCTCTATATCATGCAAGGTTTTTGTGAGTAAAGCATTTTGTAAAACTTAAAGTGCTCTATAAATATGAGATATCTTATTGTTATTATTATTATCCATTGACAACTTTTTTGATGCAATATGAGGAATTCTTTCCTGATATCTCAGAACACCTTTTGTAAAACATATTTAGGAAATATTTTATCATTCCTGTAGTATTAGCTGTTTGCTATAATGTTATTTCACCTAATATTTTTTGTGGAATGAATGAATGAAATTATTCAGTGTATGCCTGTACTGGTACCATTGACTTGTAGAGTTGTGAGATGATGTCTTTCTAGATGCCATAGTGCAGAAAGCTCTGAATTTGGAATTAGGAAGAACTGAGTTCAAATCCCTTTCTAGGTAATCACCAGCTGTTCAACTCTGGACAAGCCACTTAATTAATATCAATCTCCATTTCTTCATTTGTAAAATCGAGATGATTTCATTTCTTTCATGGGATTGTTTAAAGGATTAAATGAGATTGATTATTCAAAATTCTTTATAAAACTTATAAACTTGAAATATCATTATTTTGACCTCAAAAGGATAATACAAAAAATGTGTTATTAGATTGTTGATTCTGTCTTAGAGTTTGGAGCCTGTCTACTGAAGACGCCAATTTGTTGGTATTACATGTAGAGTTTGCTGTGATATGAACATTGGCTTGGAATAGAGAAACAATCAATGTTGCAGTGCCATTGAACAAGAAAACAGGTTTGGATTTGTTTCAGAGGAAATGCAAAAAGCAGTTTCACCTAGGGAAAGAACAAGGAGAATTGATGTGGGGCGAATCCAATTCTAGAACTTGTGATTGGCCCTGGATGACCTCCTTCAGTCTGACAGAGGTATCCATTCTCCTCCATAATGACCCTGAATGGTCGAGGGCCAAATGCTTACTTCATCTAAAAAAGTAATGTCATCTTCCCACAGTATGGGGCCTCCAGTCAAGCTGAGGTAATGGCTGAACACTGACTCCACTCTGAAAGTTCTCTTCCTTCTGAATCAGCATCCCCAGTGCTTGCCTGAAACATTTTTTTCAGTACCATGTGGTGCACACATTTTAACATGTGGGGAAGAAAAGGTGGGAATGAGATAACATGAAATATAGTAGAATTTAAAGGAGAGATCTGAATGATACAGGTTGGTGCTGATCCCAAAGCAGCTTTAAAACCTAAAGCTTCTCTGAATGTGATTCATAATGCATACTGGAGCATTGCTCTTTTAGATGACCTGTCAAGAATCAAAGGTCTTCAGGCCTGAAATATATTAATAGTTTACTGCCCACAGATGTCCAACTCCTTCTCTGTAAAATTAAATAAAGGAGATTTACTTTGAGGTTTAAGCCTGTAATAGATTCACTGAGTAACTTAATGCTTTGTATCTACTTAATGCTTTATTAATAGCTTACTCATCTAATACTCTGTAAGGATCAGTGGGTCCATCGCTATTATCACATTTGCCTATGTGTTCCCCTCCCCACCCACTAGCACATTGTTTTACAGGGTAGAAAAAAAAATGAACTTTGTATAATTTCTCTTCCTCTTCTAATCCACTTTAGTTTCTACTTCTAAGCAATGACAATTGCTTGCAGAAGATACATCTCTAGTTGAGTATCAAAGCCAGTAAAATACTAAAGGGATACATCCACCATTAAACTGGGAGAGGGAGCAGTCATCTATCTAGAACCTCAGTTTCATTATCTACAGATGTTGAGGCTTGGACTCAGTGTTCTTTGGGTTTCTTTACAACTCTAGAGCTGATTTCTATGATTCTCCAACCCTGTGGAAAAGTGTGAGCAAGGTGCTCTGGCTGATGTTTGTTTCTTTCTCACCTAAGTCTAGGGCTAGCTTTGGGCATAAGTGAATTCATATGCAGACTTAACCAAGATCAGTTTTATGGTGACTTCAAAGATGCCAGCAAGGCCTCTACCCACTCAAAAAATTTTATTCCTTCATGAATCAGAATGGTCAGGTGATTAAAAAGTTATGTTATTAAAATATATTATTAAAACAATATAAATAAAATAGTTAAATTATGTTAAGATAACATTAAAATTATGTTATTAAAAACATCATTTGCCAACATTTCTGATAACTAAAATTTCATTCTTAGAAGTTCATGGAAGAATGCTAACACTTCCTGAGAAAGAAAAGATGGCTTAATGTACAGAATGAGAGGTACAGTTTTTGGAAATGTCCAATATAGAAGTTTATTTTACTTGATTGTGCTTATTTGCTACAAGGGTTTTTTTAATCTTTTTTGGTGGAGGAGTGGAGAAAAAGGAACAAAACAAATGCTCCATAATTGCAAAAAATTAAAAATAACGTTCATGGGAGGCGTCATTATTTAAGGGCAAGAGTTCTGGACTTTGAATAAAAAGAACAATTTAAATCCTAGCTCTTAATGGTGCAACCATGTGCCTAGTTTAGTTTCTTAGTCTATAAAATGGGGAAAGTATTCATACAACCCACTTCACAGTTATGAGATCAATATTTAACCCTTAAAGACCATATAAACTAACCTGAAAGTGGTATATAAATATGATTTGCTATTTGGATGAAGATACTGTTTCCTATTAATGCCTCTGAAATAATTGACATATTAAATCCCCTTAGCAAGTCAGAGTGCATAATTCAGCAGATCCTTCTCATGTTCATTTGTTTACATATGTGCTTTAGGTCTACTCAGAATCCCATAGAATGGAATCCCATTTGGGCAGGGGTTATTTTATTTTTGTATTTGTAATCCCAAATCCTAGTGCAGTTCTTGTCATGTAGATACTTTTAAAAAAAATTGCTGATTGATTTTTTGTGTATTAATGCTAGAATAGGAAACAGGGTAAGCAGGGGCCACAGTGCTAGACTTGGAGTCAGGATGAATCAGAATTCAATGCTTGCTTCAGACACTTACTGCCTGTGTGATGCTGGGCAAGTCATTTAACTTCTCAGCTTCAGTTTACTCATCAGTAAAATGAGGATAATAATAACATCTACCTTACAGGATTGTTGTGAGGATCAAAAGAAATAATTTAAGTAAAGTGCTTTCCAAACCTTAAAGTGATATTTTAAAGTTGTTTATCATCATCATCATCATCATAGTATTGATAAAGGACATATTGTTAGAGAGCCAATAAATCATCACAGAAAGGTTGGTCTGGGTGGAACTAAGAGAAGGATTGGGGGAAGCAGTCAGTGGTGAAGGCACTGAAAGTTGGCCAGGCTATAAGCCCAACCATGAAATTCTACAAGTGTAGGGTCTATCTCACTGGCATGAGCGGGAGGAATTAAAGGCTATATCCATGCTGCAAAGATTCGACTGGATGTTGCCATACACTAGTAAGTTCTACCAATAGATTTTGTCTGGTTTTAATTAATACCAATTTTTAATTTCTGCCTTTAAACTCTCCTCTGTGCAGTTTATCGAAAGGATCTCAGTGTGGTACATAACCATGGTACAAATGGAAAAAGACAGCTTCAAATTCTACCTCTGAAACTTATTACTAATACTTTCTTGGGCAAATTACTCCTTTGCTCTTAGTTTCATAATCTGTAAAATTATAAGCGCTAGATGGACTCTGAGGTCTTTTATGGCCCTAGGTCTATGAGGCTATGATTAGCTTTTTCCATTAATAAATGCTTTGTTGCTCGATTGATCAGTTCTTGCTTTGGGATCTGTAACCTAGGTTATCTCTCAAAAGCCCTATTGTTGCATTTATAGTTAAAGCCCTGGCCTTCGAATCCTCACTCACTTTGTGTCACCTCCAGACATATCAGTTGTTTTGTTCTATAGAATGAGGGATTGAGCTAGTTAGCTTCTAAAATCTTTTTTCTGTCAATTTTATGACAATTGAGAATCACCAAGAGGAAGAAGAGAGTTTAGTGAAGGTGTGAAAGGATCCCTACAGCACATTTCCCTTACTTTACAATTGTGTGGAGGACTGATCTTTGCCTGAACCAAATGTTTTTGACCCTCAAATTTAGGTGCAAACTTTGATTCAAAGTTTTCTGTCAAGATTGAGGTTAAGAGCTTAGTGTTGGGATTTGCAATTTATAACTGAATGTCCCACTCCTTGAAATATCTTTTCCTGGAATGAATAAAGTGATGCTTTCCAGGAAGCAGGAAAGAACAAAAGACGTCTGCTTTTGCAAACAACTCCCACTTGTCAGTTTATGTTGGACCCAGTGACCTTATCCATTGTGTTTTCTTGAGGAGTGGCAGAGAAAAAAAGACTACTCTGAAATACAAACCCCTAAGTGAGCTTCTGGCATCCCTAACCCAAACACTCTCCTGCTCCTGTCTGCTACAAAGTGGTCCTTTCTTGGGATCTTGCAAAAATACAACATAGCTATAACCTGGAACCTTAGTTATGTGACCGCCTCAATGCAAGTTTTTCTAATTAGAGATACTCTACCTGGACTCATTCCTCAATAATTAGCAAACTCCCATTCCCTTATTTTGTCCCTATCTCAGTGATTGTGAATCCAAAGCTGCTGATGTACAACCCCCTCTTTTACTATCCCCACCTCCTTGCTCCCTTATTCCTCTCCACCTCAATCCTATTCCAACAATGTTCCATTTCAGAATTGTCCCTAGGATACCTGCTTTCCAATGAGCAAACTTCTTTTATTTAAAGTCTGCTTTTCTTAATCCTTCAAACTTTACTTCTACATTGCTGTTGAAAAAGAGCTCCTGAGCCACCACTTCTGAGTTATTTGCAGACAAAGTTTGAAATATGGTAGAAAAGTTCAGTCCCTTGAGCCCTAGAAATAAGAAAACTTAGTAACTAGGGAGCATATTTTCATAGAATTGTTCCTGGAATGATTTGCCAGAGTCATGATTTCAGCTACTATAGTGGTACTGGTGGCAAGTCTATCTATGGTGACAATTTTGTTGATGAAAACTCCATGCTGAAATACACTGGTGCTGGCATTTTGTCTGTGAAAAATATTAAGTTGAAGACAAATAATTTCTATTGATTTTATGATCCTTTCTGACTATGAATAATATAGATAAATAGATGGATAGATAAAGAAATAGATAGATACAAGTATACAGTAATACACACACATATGAGAGAGAAAGAGAGTCTATAGTCAGCAAGGGTCATAAAAACAATTGTGTGTATAGATACATGTATGTCTATATTTATATGTATATGCATGCATGTATGTGTGTGTTGTGTATGATCAGCAATGATCATAAATGCTAAGACAGATAGATAGAGCTATATAGATATCTAGGTATCTACATATCCGTATCTGTATCTATATCTATGTCTTAGCCACTAAAACATTCCTTTCATAGAAAAGAAGAGAAAAGGAGGGAGGGAGAAAATAAGCATTTATTTCATGCCTGCTATGTGCCAGACACAGTGCTAAGTACCTTACAATTATTATCTCACTTGATTCTCACAATAATCCTGCAAGGTAAGTGATGTTATTATCTCCATTTTTACAGTTGAGGAAACTGAAGCAAACAGAGGTGGAGTGACTTGCCCAGGGTCACACAGCTAATAAGTGTCAGGCTAGATTTGAACTCTCTACTCTCTCCTAGTTAGAATGTAAGATGCTTGCAAGCAAAATTTGCTCACTTTTTTCTTTGAATTTCCAGGGCCAAGCACAGGACCTGGTATGGAGTAAGTGCTTAATTACTTTTATTGATTGATCCATCATCAATAAAATTTATTATTGACTAATAACCTATAATCTTTGAGCTCTATGTGCTATTTTCTTTGGGTTTCATGTCTTTTCCTCCTACAAGTCTGGATCATCTGCAGAGTTAACTTTACTGTTATGAAATTAAAACTAAACCACAAATTTGAGGGGGAAAAATTTAATCAATTTAATTAAAAATGAAAATGTCATGCAGACAATTTAAGATTCTATCCCTGATTCATATTTCCTAAAAACCTCAGGATTTCTTAATATTCTATTAAAATTATCCACCTTTCAGTCATAACTTTCAAACATTACAATGTTCACAATAACCTGAAATAATAATGGAAATGGACTAAATAGAAGCTCCATCTTTGAATCATTTATAAGTCATCTATTCCTTCCTTCTGGATATTTCTCTCTCCTACAATCATACAGGTAGAAGCTAGCTTAGATCAATCTTTTTTTTTACTCTACATGAGAAACTGGTGAAGAGAGAAAAGTTAGCTCTAGGTTCCAGTTTTCCAATGAACTTTGCCACTGATTACTGTGTTACTCTGGGTGAGTCATCATTCTTCAGTAAATGAGGCTGAGAATCTTAAAGATTAATGAAGATTTGTAGGGGTCAGGGGAGACCAAGACCTAGATAAACAAATAATCCCTTTTCATGCCTGACATGCCAAAAACTCAATCTGTTTTAGAGTGCAAATATCAGTAAGAAAACAGGAAGAATTCCATGACTATATTTAGTCTGCTGATGTCAATTTTTTTCATATTTAAATGATCATGTTGTTTATGGAAGGAGTTAGAATAATAAAAGCTGATAATAATGTAACCCTTTTGAAGTTTGGAAAAGACTTTATATACATCATCTCATTTGATCCTTACCACAACTTTATGAGACAAATGCTACAGGTATCATTATCTCAATTTTATAAGTAAGGAAACTGAGGCTGAGAAGTTTAAAACCCTGCATAGTTTCATACAGTAAGTATCTGAGGCAGGATTCAAACCTGGGTGTTTCTGCCTCCAAGTCCAGCACTTCATCCACTAGAATAGGCAACATCCAATGGAAGTCTGGTATAAATGGAGAAGGTGCTAGCTGATATTGTAATACACCTTAGGTTCTATGGATGCAACCAACCAGAGGGAATCATGTGATGACTGAAAAAGGGACCAGCCAGCAGGGTGATGATAATACTTGTAATAAGTCCTTGTAGTAGACATGGAGGATTGTTTTGAGAATTCACTTCTTTCATGACTGTGGATAATTCATTTAATCTATCCAGGCTTCAATGTCCTTATGTGTAGTCTGAAAAATCTGTGGTACCATTGAAATCCACAAGGCTCATTTGAAATGGGAAACCTCTGTTCTAGACATACTACCTCTTCCTATCTGACATTCCTACCCTGCTTGTTTTATGGAACACTCCATATTTGGAACCTTTCATGCTAGAATTTTCTAGGGTGAAAATTTCCAGCCCTATGCTAAAGCCCACTAGGCCTCCTGGCCAATCTCTGACATTTCCCTTCCTGTAACATCACATCCAGGAAACTAATCAGATGGACCTGTTAGGTCCTTGTCTCTTGTTAGGGACTCCTTGTCTCCAACAACTCCCCTGGTCCTCAGGTGCATTGTTGAACTGACCTGAAATGTGGCAGATGAAATCTAAATATCTTTGTATGGAACTAGTAAGAATGAAAAGATTATGATATAACCTGACTATCACAGTTTTGGGTGGCCACTTTCAGGACCATAATACCCCTTCTACCTCTTGCCATGGTGATCCTGAACAAAGTGCTGCTGTGTCTTTGTCTCTCAGGTAGCAGATCCAGTTGTATACTATGTACTCTAGCAATAATGTCCTGGGTATGTGTATGTTTTGAATGACTGAAATCTCAATATATTCTCTGTACCTCTCTTGCCTTGCCCCCACCCCCAACTTGCACCTTATGGCCCTAGTATCCCATCTGGGGCCTCACACCTTTCATTGTGTGATTTAAAAGTGGCCATAATAAAGATTGACTGCCTTTAGCTTCACTGGCCTGTCTGCCTTTTCAATGAAAGCCATTTAATCTCCAAACCAACTAGAGCGGCCTTGGGGGAGAAGGGAGGGCAGGGGAAGTAAGTTTTGGCTATATTATTTCTAAAGTCCCTTACCACTCTGAATCTTATGATCCCATGAACTATGAGGGCTGCCCTGATGATCTAGCCCTCTGTTGCTATCACTAGGACCAGCATTACCAGGCTTTATTCTGAGGAACAGCACACACTGTATAGTTCTTATTTATTCTCATGAAGAAGGTAGTTTTAAAATAACGGCAAAAGACAGAGAAAGCATCCTTATCTGAGATCAACAATCACAGCCCCATTACATTGTTTCATGGGGACCCTCCCACTTGTTCTAGACCTCATGACCCTATTCTCTCCCTTGCTGTTTGACCTACATTCTATACTTAATCCTTCCTGATGAACTTTTACCACCCCACACCCTAACATACCAGTTTGCATCCTGTCTGTTGCCTTCTGCTTGAGGTGAACCCCTAAATACTTTGCCTAAATCTTGCCTGTTTTAATAGAAACATAGATTTAGAGCTAGTACGGAGCTTTAGAGGCCTTTGAATACAATCTTCTCATTGTATATATGAGAAAACAATGCTGCAGAGAGGTTTAAATGATTTGTTCGTGGTCACACAGTTAGTAAGTGCTTGAGGTGAGATTTAAATCCAGTGCTTCATTCTCTACATCATGCTGCCTTGACTTGACGCTTTGACCCTATCTTAGCTATATCCTCAGAATTTAGTTACTGTACACACCCTTACTATGTAAACTGATCTCCTGTGTGTGAGCTCTAACTTGCATCCTAGTCTAGCAATTCTAGGTAAGTCCACTTGACAGTTCAGCTTCACCTGTCACAGATGCTCCTATTTTGTCTTGTCCTTCAACAACCCATGATATGGTATTGACCTATTATTATGTGTGTGTGTGTGTGTATATATATATATATATATATATATATATATATGTATGTATGTATGTATGTATATATGTATAGTATAAATTTTATCCTCTGGTAAGAGGAGACAAGACTTATCTTTCTGTTTGTATTTAAATTCCTAGCCCCACACAGTAAGCACTTAATAAAAGCTCATTGACTTGGCTTAAATGTGAGCTCCTTGAAGAAAAGGAGATATGATACAGACAGACAGGCAGGTAGGCAGATAGACAGATAGATAGATATATAGATAGATAGATAGATGTGTATATGTATGCATGCATGCATGCATGTATGTATGTATGTATGTATGTACCTCTAGCACCTAGGCCCATGTCTGATGCATATTAGGCTCTTAATAAAGGTACATTAATTGATTAATTGATCAATTAGAGTGCAGAGGAGAGTTGCCCTCTTTTCCTCAAAGTATAAACGCCTGGGGCTGATTTTGGCTATCATTCACTCAATGACACATCGATAATGTCTAAGGATACCAATTGATTTAGTGAGAAAGGGGAGGAGAAATAGGGTTTAAAATACCCCTCCCCCAATCAGTTTACTTATAATAGTATTTTTTTCTTCATTTTTGGACCAGACTTTTGATTCCATTGGTGTCAGGAACTTCCAGTAACCATACTCCCTCTGCTAATGCAGATCTGCAGCTGATCTACAGTTTAGAGTCTTAGATAATTGTCTGGGTGAACTGGGAGGCTAAATGATTTTCCCAGCTTTACAGATACGGTGTTTCATTTTTGCCTTTGGGTATCCATCATCGAGCACAATCCCAGGGAAGTAGACACATATTTGGTAATTGATTATTTGTATCAGATGTGGAACTTGAACTAGGTCTCCTAATTTCCTGACCCTGAGGCCAGCTTTATCCACTAGCCTGCTGTTCCTCAATAGGATCCATTATTTCTATGGCAGGGACAGCAAGGTGACACCATGGATAGAGTGGAAGGCCTAGAGTCAGGAACTCTTCTTCCTGAGTTCAAATTTGGATTCAGACATTTATTAGCGCTATGATCCTGGCAAGTGACTTAACCCTGTTGGCCTCGGTTTCCTCATCTCTAAGAGCTGGAGAAGGAAATGGCAAACCACGTCAGTATCTTTGCCAAGAAAGCCCCAAATGGGACCACAAAGAGTCAGACATGACTGGAAAAAGACTGAACAACAATTTGTATGGCCCTTTAGGCTTTTCAAAGCACTTTCACATTCATAATCTCAGTCTATCTTCACAATAGCCTTGTGGGGGAGATAGGACAAAGATTATCATCTTTATTTTACCAATGAAAAAACTGAGACAGACAAGTAAAAGGACTGGCTTAAAGTCATAGTTAAGTTGTTCAGTCCCGTCTGACTCTTTGTAACCCCATTTGGGGTTTTCTTGGCAGAGATATTGAAGTGATTTGCTCCTGGTCATTTTATCCTATTTATGCCTAGGACTCTAGTGGAATTTTATACACTGACACCTTTTGCCATTTTCCTTCTTCAAATTTTCAAGTGTAGTGTTACATAATTTGCAACACCTTTCACTTCACACAGTGCAACAGTCCCTGAATCCAGCTGCTATCATTCATGGCATCCCAGGGCTGCCTTCAGGCCACCTTCTCAAGAGTCCATGCTAGACTACAGCTCCCAGCTTTGCTCATATTAGCACAAACCGTGCTCAGAGAAAAAAAGATATGTGAATCTGTGATCAAGTCTAAGTCCCTCATTTTGCATTTGAAGAAACTGAGGCCCAGATGATGTTCAATGAGTTTCTATGTTAACAATAGATTAGCCATTTTTTTTTTGTTGATAAACTTCTTTGGGGAAGGAAAGGAAATAAGCATGTAAACAGTGCCCATTATGTGCCAGACACTTTACTAAGCACTTTTTACAAAATTACCTCATTTTATGTCTGGATTTCACTAGGCTAGCTTCTAAGACAAGAGACATACTGTTCATCACTGCACTCATTCATGAAACCTTTCTTTTTTGGTAGCATATGTGCTCTACTGGTCAAGTTTTTGATAAGCCACAGTCAACTGCACACCAAAATGAGACATTGTAGTAGGTTTTTAGAGGAAAGTCATCTCCATATCAAACAAAAAGAAAAAAAAAAGGACTGTTTCACTGTTTCAGCATACCCTGCTTTATTTGTCTTTTAAGCATTGGAAGAATGAATAATATTAAGACAGCAAATTCCCATTTCTATGAAACTCAAACAATTATAAAGCTTAAAGAGTTCAAAAATGCTTTTATTGTTGTTTATTCTCCTTTTATCAGAAAGTCATAAAGGGTAAGAAGCTGGATTATATTAAGGATTTTAATTTTATTTAAATAGCAACTTCCAGGATTTGTTATGGAGCCAAATATAGATTCACTCACTGCTTCTAGACTAGACAATGAGAATTAATCTTTCTTGCTGCATGAAGCATTTTCTGATGCCCTCAGCTATAAATGTCCCTCAAATTACCCATATATACATACACATGTTGTTGATTTTCAGTCATTCAGTCATGTCCAACTCTTCAGGATTCCATGGACTGTATAGCACGCCAATACTGTCCATGGACAGGTAGATGGCACATTGAATAGAAGAGGGGGCCTGGGGCCAGGAAGACTCATCTTCCTGAGTTCGCTTTTGGTCTCAGACACTTACTAGATGTATGACACAGGGCAAGGTACTTAATCATGTCTGCCTTAGTTCCTTATCTGTAAAATGATTGGAGAAGGAAATGGTAAATCACTCCAGTATCTTTGCCAAGAAAACCACAAATGGGGTCATGAAGAGTCAGAACAACAACTGTCCATGGTATTTTCTTGTCAAGAATACTGGAGCAATTTGTCATTTCCTCCTCCAGTGTATTGTGGCAAACAGAGGTTAAGTGACTTGCACAGGGTCACATAGCTAATAAGCATCAGAGGTGGAATTTGAACTCAGGCTTTCCTGACTCCAGGCCCAGCCCCTGAGCTCGCTCTCTCTCTCTCTGTCTGTCTGTCTGTCTGTCTGTCTCTCTCTCTCTGTCTGTCTGTCTGTCTGTCTCTCTCTCTCTCTCTCTCTCTCTCTCCCTCTTTCTCTTTCATCTTCTTCCCTTCCCTTCCATTCTCATTTGAGAGAGAGAGAGAGAGAGAGAGAGAGAGAGAGAGAGAGAGAGAGAGATTCCTACCTAATAGAATATAAGCTCCTTGAGGGTAATGGTTTTTTTAATTTAATTTATATTTTTCTTTGTATCTCTAGTGTCTACCCCAGTGCCGAGTACATAGTAGGCAACTAATAAATAGTCATTGATTGATTAATGTTCAAAGATGACTCTGAGCCCCTGCCTTCAAGATCTTGAAATGCTTTGTTAATTGGACAAGTAGTATGGTATTTTATAGAGTAGCCTTTTGAACTTATCTCCATTTTATCACATTTCTAATGGTCTCCAAATGGATAATGAAGGAATTTGTATAGAGGATAACTCTAGTTGAGCTAAAATGGTAAATTAATGAGAATACAACATTTTCCAAAATTCCAAATAAACAGGCCATGTGTTTTTTATTTGGTTGACTTCTATCATCTATGGAACAAAAGCACTTTACAGAGATGATTAAATCTAGACAAAATCTCTTTGAGATTGATTCCAACGTCATTATACAGGTGATGAAATGAAGTTGTAGAGGGAGGTATGTCAGGTGAAGCTGGAAATTAGACTCTGATCTTTTTGTTCCTGTACCCCTGTTTAATTACTGACACAAACAGCTCCTCAATGTTTGAGCACTCTATCAGAGCAAGATAATTTTATTTAGACACTGCCATAGAGTAGAACAAGGCATGTAATCTACAAAGGCCCTTGATTCTTTCATTGAATTTCAGTGAACAAGTAATGATTCCACCATTCACAAGGAACCACTAATTATGTTTTCTTCATTCATGTGATTTGAAGAAGTGATTTACCTTTCAATTAATTTATGCTTTGCTAGAAATAGATCTAGGCTTGACTAGTCATAATGGGAAATTAACTCAGTGGCAAGATGATTTTGATTCCCTACCATCACCCATTCATAACTCTATCCTTTTCCCACTGGCAAATAAGCTATAAAATAGGACCTCTTGGTGCTATATAGCACAAAGTGCACAGATAAAATTATAAAAGTGCTCTCTAGTACTACCATTAGAAAACTTCTAAAAACTGTTATATCATTGATTTAGTTTTAACAATCTGTTTTTCCTATTACTAATTCATTGAATTTTATGATTTTACTATGCAGTTAGTGAAAAGAAGCACGATGTGGTAGATAGAGAGAAGTTGTAATGAAAAAGACATGCCTCTTGCGTATGTGTGTGTGAGCAAATCTCCATATACCCAGGAAACTTACTAAGGTTATAAGTTATTGATGAATTGATGACCAACACTGGTGGAGGTATTTTCTACACCAGTAGTTCCTTACACTAGTTTGCCAAATTCTCTGACCAAATTTTTTTTCTTCCCCTTTTACATCTCACCCAAAACCACTGAGCTAGACAAATAAAGAGAAAGAAAAGAAATATTAGGTCTAGGTTCTGACTTCCACAAGCTGACAATATAATTATGGATATAAGACATATATGCAAGGGAATAAGAATAACATGCATTTAATAAGAAAACATACACAATTAAGCAAGAAACAACTATTTAGGTGAGTTTATATTTCCTCTCCTACTTCAAAATATTTTATTTTTTTCCAATTACATGTAAGATAGTTTTCAATATTCACTTCTTTTCTTTTTTGTGATTCAGATCTTTTTTTATTTTTTTAAATTTAATTTAGTACTTTATTTTCCCTAGTTACATGTAGAAAACAATTTTAACATTTGTTTTTAAAACTTTGAGTTTCTCTCCCTCCTTCCCCACCTCACCCCACTGAGGAGGTAAACAATTTGATATAGGTTATACATGTATAGTCATGCAAAACATATCCATAATAGTCATATTGTGAAAGAAAATATTGACCAAAAAAATCAAGAAAATTAAAGAATGTAAAAAAAAACAGTATACTTCCATCTGTATTCAGACATTATCAGTTCTTTCTCTAGGGATGGATAGCATTTTTCATCATAAGTCCTTCAGAGTTCTCTTGGATCATTTTATTGCTGAGAATAGCTAAGTTGTTCACAGCTAATCATCTTACAGTATTGCTGTTACTTGGTACACAACACATTTCACTTCATATCAACCTATGCAAGACTTTCCAAGTTTTTCTGAGAGCATCCTGCTCATCATTTCTTATAGTGCAAGAGTATTCCATCATAGATTCTTTCTTAAAATGATAGGTAGCAGCTCTCTAATACCATCAGCAAGCATTATATGTAATGGGAATAAGCTAGAAGCATTTCCAATAAAATAAGGGGTGAAACAAGGATGTCCACTATCACCACTATTATTCAATATTGTACTAGAAATGTTAGTTTTAGCAATAAGAGAAGAAAAAGAAATTGAAGGAATTAGAACAGGCAAAGAAAAAACAAAGCTGTCACTCTTTGCAGATGATATGATGGTATGCTTACAGAATCCTAGAGAATCAAGTAAAAAAAAACTACTTGAAATAATAAACTAATTTAGCAAAGTTGCAGGATATAAAATAAACCTGTATAAATCATTGGCATTTCTATAAATTACTAATAAAGCCCAGCAGCAAGAGATATAAAGAGAAATTCCATTTAAAGTTACTGTAAACATTATAAAATATTTAGGAGTCTAACTGCCAAAACATACTCAGAAACTATATGAACAAAATCACAAAACACCTTTCACACAAATAAAGTCAGATCTATATAATTGGAAAAATATCAGTTGCTCATGGGTAGGCTGAGTTAACATAATAAAAATGACAATTCTACCTAAATTAATTTACTTATCCAGTGTCATGCCAATGAAAGTACCTAATAGTTATTTTATAGACCTAGGAAAAAACAGTAACAAAATACATCTGGAAGAACAAAAGGTTCAGAATATCAAGAAAACTAATGAAAAGAAATGCAAGGGAAAGTGGTCTAGCTATACCAAATCTTAAATTGTATTATAAAGCAGCAATCATAAAAACTACTTGTATGGCTAAGAAATAGAATGGTGGATCCGTGGAATAGGTTAGGTATGCAAGACACAATAGTCAATGATGATAGTAATCTCCTATTTGATAAATCCGAAGACTCCAGCTTCTGGGATAAGAACTCACTATTTAACAAAAACTGCTGGGAAAACTGGAAAATAGTATGGCAGAAACCAGACATAGACTAACGTCTTACATACTATACCAAGATAAAGTCAAAATGGGTACATGATTTATATATAAAGACTGATGTTATAAGCAAACTAGGAGAGCAAGGAATAGTTTACCTATCAGATCTATGGGGAAGGGAAGAGTTTATGACCAAACAAGAGATAAAGAACATTATGAAATGCAAAATGGATGACTTTGATTACATTAAATTAAAAAAAAGATTTTTCACAAACAAAGCCAATGCAACCAAGATTAGAAGGGAAGCAGAAAGTTGGGAAACAATTTTTACATCCAGTGTCTCTGATAAAGGCCTCATTTCTAAATATATAGAGAGGACTGAGTCAAATTTATAAGAATTCAAGTCATTCTCCAATTGATAAGTGGTCAAAGGATATGAACAGGTAGCTTTCAGAGGAAGAAATTAAAGCGTTTTATAGTCAAATAAAAAAAAATGGTCTAAATCACAGTTGATTAGAGAAATGCAAATCAAACCATCTCTGAGGTACCATATCACACCTATCAGATTGGCTAACATGACGAAACAGGAAAATGAAAAATGTTGGAGAAGATGTGGGAAAATTGGAACACTAATGCCTTGATGGGGGAGTTGTGAACTGATCCAACCATTCTGGAGAGGAATTTGGAACTATGCCCAAAGGGCTATTAAAATGTGCATATCCTTTGACCTGGCAATACCACTTCTAGGTCTATATCCCAAAAAGATCATAAAAATTAGAAAAGGACCCACATGTAAATGAATATTTATAGCAGCTCTTTCTGTGGAGGTGGCAAAGAATTGGAAATTGAGAGAATGCCCATCAATTGGGGAATGATTGAACAAGTTGTGGTATACATATGTAATGGAATGCTATTGTGCTATAAGAAATGATGAGCAGGCAGACTTCAGAAAAACCTGGAAAGACTGGTATGGTCTGATGCTGAGTGAAGTGAGCAGAATCAGAAGAACATTGTACACATAACAGCCATATTGTGTGATGACTGACTTTGATAGACGTAGCTCTTCTCGGCACTGCAAGGATCTAAGACAACTCTAAAAGGCTCATGATGGAAAATGCTATCCACATCCAGAAAAAGAACCATGGAGTCTGAATGCAGATGGAAGCATACTATTTGCTCTCCTTTTGTTGTTTTGTTTTGCATCTTCTTTCTCAAGTTTCATCCCATTAGTTCTAAATCTTCTTTACATCATTACTAATGTGAAAATATGTTTTTTATGAATGTATAAGTAGAGCCTATATCAGATTGTATGCCATTTGGGGAGGTGGGGGGAGAGGGAAGGAGAGAAAATTTAAAACTCAAAATCTCATGTAAGTGAATGTTGAAAACTAAAATTAAATTAATTAATTATAAAAAAGTTATTCTTAGTTGCTTTGCAAGAACCTTTGTTTCCTTATTTTCATTTTTTAGCTACGATTTGGAGTACAGAGATAGTAGTTACCACTGCAGGAAAAGGAAAGAGAAAGCATCTTTGTAGATGGGTATATATTTGAGAATATCTGAGTGTGTAATGTGGTTGGGACTGAAGGCATCAATGTGAATGAATGGACATAACAACCTGTTATTCTGGAAATTTTACCAATATGTCACAGACTGAAATAAAATTGGGAAATATCACTGAGCTAGATAAGTAACATTCAATAAAAATCTGTGAAAGAAAATGAGACCGTACTGAAAGAGAGTATCCTACTAAAAAAAGAAAAACAAAATTGTGGCTATTACAGTCTATTTTGTTATGATTGTGGATTTTTTTTAGCATGGAAGAAATGTAAAATATTAACACACTAAGCTCCAAGATACATGAAATGTGAAAATTAAGCTGAAATATTATTTTCATTTTACTCTCAGCCTATGAGAAGGTAACAGACTGAAGAAAGACCAGAAATAGATTGATATACACATATAAAAGGGTGTTTCAAAAGTCTTACCACAGTTTTAAACTAAAGTGCTGAACTCCAATGAGACTTTTGGAAAACCCCATGTATATAGCTTAAATCTGCACTAGGACTTTTGGAATACCATATGTGTGAGACAATACACATATGCATACATACATGAAGATATATATACACACAAACACACATAATATGTATGTGTGTACATAGGTGCATTGTCTACTATACATACATATACCTACAACTAAGTATTTATAGCTAAAGATATATATCTAGGCAAGTAATGCTGTTTCCAGGGGTTATTATGGAGCTAATTACAGATTTAGACCAGTCTTCTGCACTTTAGGAATATACAAGCAGAATTGGTATTTAGAACAATGACATTTTGCCACAGCAATTTTGAAAGAAACCCTAATAGCATCCCTTAGATTAAAATTTTATAGGATGATATGGTCCAAGAAGAATCAAAAGCTCTTGAGATTGAAATTTTATGGATGTGAACAGAAGTTTTTGGTTTTTTTTAAGGAAGAAAATAGGGAATTATCTAAAAATAACAATGAGTAAAGAGAATGGACATGAAGTTGATTGATTAATTTAGACTTGTACAGAAAATGTAATGATGGACAGGTAACTGAGGATAAAAATGAAGAAGTCACAAGAGGTTAAGAATAGTCCTGGGAGTGCTGAACTCCAAAGTGAATTGAGGCTGGTGATTATGTCTAAGCTCAACAAAATAGGCTGTATAGCTAAGTTGGAGACAGAAAGAAGAGGCAGAAAGAGATAAAAACATTGCTCAAAGTGGATACTATAATGATGCCAGATGATAGGGAAGAGGCAAAACTATTTAATGTTGTGATGGTACAGTTTTCTCTGATAATGGAAGCAAAGGAAAAAAACCATAATCAGAATTGAAATTGAACATAAGGGAGATTATTATATAAAAGAGCACTTACTTTCCATGGGTAGATTCAAGTCACCTGGCCTGAAATAATGACTTATGAGTGTCCTAAGAAGGAAAAAGCAACAAAAAACTGGTAGATATGATGGCTTAGTCATCACAAGTAACCTCTGAAAATCATGAAGAGTGGGATAAGTGCCATAGAACTAAAGATAGGCAAATGTTCCATATTGTCCCATATGTCCCTTATTCCACAAGTGGAACAAGGTAGAATTTGAAAATGAAGGGCCAGAGAGATTAATGTACATTACTGACAGCATTCTAAAAAACATTATTAAAGTGATGGTCAGTGGTCATTAGTAAAGGAAAGTATGTCATAATCATGAAGATATAGAAATACATCATCAGCAATAGACTATGCCAAGTGAACCACATTTTCTTTTTGACAGATTAAATAAATCAATAGGATATTTCAATAAAGCATTTGACTATTTCAATGTTATCTTTTTACACAAAATGGAGAGACATGGGCAAGATGATAGAACTCTCGATAGATTTGTATCTGATTAAATTATTGAAACTAAAGATATTGATGGATAGAGTTAAGCCTCAAAAAAAAACTTCAAAAATGAAAGTGCAGAGGTTTTGAAATAAAAATTTTAAATTCATTTTTTTTAAACTTGGAGGAGGATCTTTAGTGGACTAACCCAAGTATCAATTCCCTTATTTATGGTGTTTGATATTTTTTCAATTACTTGGGAAAAGTTATGGTTCATAAACTTATAAATATGCACATACATGTACATACATGCATACACACAAATACATACATGTAGTTCTGGATGCAAAAGCTTAGGAAGCACATTGACAAAGTGGAGTGGGTCCAGGAAAGGGTTAACAAGATAGTGCTGGGACTAGAAAACAGAATACGTGTGTTGGTTTGAAGAAAAGAAAATGTTTACTTGTAGAGGAAATGATATTTAGAGGAGAAAAGATAACTGTTTTCCAGTATTTGAAAGATTGTTATGTGGGAAAGAAGTAATTGAGATAGATTAATATAAGAATAGATTTAAAAAAATAAACAGTTTCTATGATATGCTCAGAACTGCACTAAGTGCTGGGGACGCATATAAAAATGTGTAATTTTCTGCCCTGAAGGGTCCCATATTTTAATTGGGAGAAAGGATACATTATATTTGAGGGAGAGGAAACATTTCAGCTGGCATGCTTTCTTTTAAAATATATTTATATCTATCTATCCTTTTACACAATGTAGTAAAATTATATAATTATATGATATTATATAGTATATAATATATAATATCAGAGAGAGAGAGAGAGAGAGAGAATGGGAATTAGGTAAGCACTCACTGGTTCACTGGTTTTACATAGTTTCACAAT
The DNA here is from genome assembly GCF_900497805.2 of Vombatus ursinus. Lineage (NCBI taxonomy): Eukaryota > Metazoa > Chordata > Mammalia > Diprotodontia > Vombatidae > Vombatus > Vombatus ursinus. Next base: position 3,355,540 of record NW_020949613.1, read on the forward strand.
ATGGTGGTCTTCACTACTCCACAAATCTACTGTTAATAAAGTATATATTGTGTGCTGACATATTATTTCATTCTTGCCCAGTAGGAGAAAAGTGATCCTTGTTTTGTTTTTTTGTTTTGTTTTGTTTTGTTTTTTTGCAGTATTCATTTGGATGCTAATAAGACATGGGGATATTGGAGCAAGGCTTAAATAGATAAGGTAAAAGGGATGGCTAAGGGTGAGAACAAAATTTTATTAAGCACTTCCTAGGTGCCAGGTACTGTCCTTAGCACTTTAAAAATATTATCATGTTCAATCCTCACAACAACCTTGTGAAGTAGGTGCTATTTTTATCTCCTATTTATAGTTGAGGGATTTAAGACAGACAGATCTAAAATGGCTTGCCCGGGGTCAAACAGCTAGTAAATGACTTAGTCTAGATTTGAACTCAGGTGTTTTTCACTCCAGGCTGAGCACTCTATCCACTATGCCATCTTGCTCTCAGGCCTCAGTTTTCCCTTTATTTGAGTTACTTTAATTACATTCCATTATTATTATTATTAATTATTATTGTTGTTAGTTTTTATATATCATAATATATTATATATAATTTTAGAGTTATTCTGAGCAAGAGCAACTCAACCTAGAGCTTCATTCCCTCCCTTCATTTTTTTCCTTCTCTTCCATTTTTTCTTCTTGTCTCCATATAGCTTGAAGTAAAAAAAAAAAAAATTTTGATCAGAACTTAATCAGGTTCTGGTGATGCTGTCGCTGAATGAAAGGGTAAAGTTCTAAAAGTTTTTACCTGTTTTACCTTGGGCAAGTCACTTGTCCTTTCTATGCCCCAGTTCCCTCATCTGGAAAATGGGTGGCCTTTGAGGACCCTTCTAGCTTTATATCAGGGCAAATTTGATGTTCTGGTCCTGGCTGGCTAGAGTGCTAGGCCGAATCCAATAAGATCTATTTTAATGTAGATTAATGTAAAGCCCTACATTCATTTTTTTTTTAAAGCAGTTGCATAGGGTGGGAAAACAATGAATGCTAAAAAAAAGTGAGTGTGAAAAAAGAACTGGGAGTTTTAGAGGACACAAACATGAAAATGAGTTGATTCCAGTATGAACAGTAGAGAATTATTCTTCTTAGGTAAGGAAAAAAAAACAGAAGTCAACAAAAACAGTATAATTGATATTTCCAATTCAATCTTTGAATTAAAATTTCCTCATTCTCCATCCCTCTTTCCTTTCATGCCTTCCCCTCCCTAGAACAATACACATAGTGTTTTTCTCTCAAATATTAAGATGTCATTTATATAAGACAAGTTATAGATACTTACATGAGTTTTTTTTTTTTTCCCCGTGAAAAGCTCTCCTTAAATGAATGGAAGTTAAAATTTCAAACTAAAGTCTGAAGCAAACTTTTCATCCTGGGAAAGCTGTTTCCTTTGTTAATAATTTGTTCCTGGGAACTCTCAGCCAACAAAATTCATAAGCATCTGTAGTATTATCTTTTCTAATCTGAAAAGTAAACCATGATGCCTCTTAGTATTTTTAACAATAGTAAAATCATCCAAGAAGCCATGTATGAGAGTTCAGAAGGAATTTTCTTTGTATAATACTTTAATAGGTTAACTCTGATTAGGATAACTCACAAAAAATAATGAAAAACAAGAAAAACACTCTTTTAAATCAAAAAGCAGTGGTTGCTATGTTAGTGATACAAAAAGAAACTGAACTTTGAAAATGACTCAGAGGTTTGATAAACACTTCAATTTAGCTTGATTCATTTCCATTGAAAAGGCATTATTTAAGCACCTATCATGTGCTAGCCACTCAATTAGACCATGTAGGGGATACAAAGTCCCTTTTCTAAAGAAAATTATACTCTAGTTTGGGACACAGGACTAGTGCAGTTTGGAATAATTCTAAGTTTAAAAAAATAGAGGCAAATCATGATATTCAATTCAAGAAACATTTGTTGGTTTATTTGTGTTCCAGTGAAATTGGTCAAAAACCTAATTTGTGTACGTTTAATTTCCAGTTCCTCTTTGACTTCCATTTATAACATTACAAATATTATTATATTAGATAAGGGGAATCTATTAATAGAACAACTTCGGACCTTTTGAGGAAGGGGTTAAGATTGAACCCATTGCATAGTATTGTACTGCATTTTATCATAGTGGCCAGATTCTGTCTTCTGGAAGTTGTATTCTTTACCTACTAGTTCATTGTTCTTTTGTATCCCTTTCTAAACTGTTTTCTCCTCTAGGAAACTGTACTCCTATTTATCTCAAAATAACAAAGGAATTTTTTTTTTATGTCAGGGAATTCCCTGTCTTCATATTTGCAGCTTCAGATGATTTTCTCCCCTATTTTTTGTGTTGGCACTTACAATGGCTTATAGAGCTCATTTCTCATTAGAATATGACATTATCTTACTTCAGCAATTAAAATCCATGATCTGTTCCATTTGGCTGCTCCCTTTTCCAGGGCAAATGACAATTTCCTCAGCCTGTACATATCTTGCCCATGCCTTTCTATAATAGATGATTTCTGCAACGAATCAGAAACCTTCTTTTGTAATGGAGGGACTTACCATTGGGTACTAGATACTTAGAGAAGATACAAATTTGCTTGTCTTTGTGGGTAATAAAGAACATTTACAATATTCCTTACTTGGTTTTAATCCAATATATGGAGACTTCATAACCCTGCTTCCTGACATGTATAATGGAGACACCCTTCCCCATCCCCACTTAATGAACATTCTCAAGTATCTTTAGACTGTTTTCTTTGGGCGTGATGCATGGTAATCAAAAGACTCTTAATTGACTTCTGAGGCATAACTACATGTACATACTAAACGTTCCAGTTCACGATTTTTTGCTCTCCTTTACAAGTGCCTTTAAAGAGCTGAAAACTTCTGTGTGACACAGGAGGCAGTGGCCCTTCTGTCCCTACTTGACTGGCTACAGTGAGTCTGTGCTCCTCACCCCCACCTCCATCACTGATCTTAGATAAATGAATATCCAGAAATCAAACTGGCCAGCTTATGAAGGTTGGAAGAGTCATTACAGGTACCTTCAGTTAATGGAGTCAATAGTAGAAACCACTGGAGATAACAGCAGCAGCCAAGTCTGGTGAAGAACCAGTGCAGTAGCTAAACAAACTACTTGACCAAAGCCAGAAGGAGATTGATTCACTGTACAAGGAGAGAGTCCAGTCAAGAAAGTGTCTGCCTTACTAGCTGTTCATTTCTTAGATCTTTCTTCTTCTTCTTCTTCTTCTTCTTCTTCTTCTTCTTCTTCTTCTT
>NW_020949613.1:3358840-3365741 GCF_900497805.2 Vombatus ursinus
TTCTTCTTCTTCTTCTTCTTCTTCTTCTTCTTCTTCTTCTTCTTCTTCCTTTTGTGATGAAAATGCTAAGACCCCTTGGCCTTAGGTCTTCATTTTTTTGTCCAAAGACTCCAATTTTAGTGCTGTTTTCCAGATTCCTTTTGGTAATAATTTATCTAAACAAGAATTACTAGGAGTGGGTAGTAGGCATCAGATTCACAAAGTCTTGGAAAATTCTGTGTTCTGTCCTAGATACATTCCTCAGGAAGACAACATATCCATACGTTTAATTTAGTGCCATTTTGGGCATAGTTAAAAATTGCTTTTCAGGAAAGCCTGGTCCAACTCACAACTCTCCTAGCAGTGCATTAATGTGTCTGTTTTCCAACAGCATTGCTAACATTTGTCATTAGTCCTTTTTGTGATCTTTTCCAATGACTGTAAGGTGGAACCTCAGAGTTGATTTAAGTGGTATTTCTCAAATTATCTGTGATTTGTATGATTTTTTAAAAAATATTTGCTGATAGCTTGTTTATCTTGCTTTCAGAATTGTTTGTTCATATTCTTGGACCATTTGTTAATTGAATAATGGCTTTTATTCCTATAAATTTGTATCAATTCTTTGAAAATATTTGAATGAGAAAGTCAAGAGAGAAACTTAATTCAAAGCTTTCTTTTCCCCCATATTAATGGTTTCCCACAGTTCTGTTTGGTGCAATAATTTTTAACATGTAATCAAAATTGTGCATTTTATCTTCTGTATTTCAGATCATGAACTTTTCACTTATCCATAATTGCAAAAGGCATTTTATTTTTTGCTCCTTTATTTATAATGAGTTTGCAGTTGTTGTTGAGTTGTTTAGTCATGTCCATAGCACATGAGATAGAAGATTTTAATTGGACCCCTATTTTTTTCCAATCAGCATTAATCAGTTCAGAGTGATTACATAGGGGTAGTGATTGTTAGCCATTATTTGTATTATATTTGTCTATCAATATAGTTGTAGTCAGTCTAGTCTTATAGTAGGCCCCAAACTTTAAACTACAAGATTACAAGGTCACTTGCTTATTATGAAGTTCACTTGCTTAATCAGAGGAAACTAAAGAGAGGACCCTGACCCTTTCTACTGAGTAGGGAACCAAGCTCAGTGCAGTGGAGATGATTCAAAGACATGAAAAGCCCCCCAGTTATTTTAGTTGACCCTCTGTACCTTGTCATCCTTCTATTGCCCAATATGGGAAGATGGCCATGAGCATTTGGCCAACAAGTGGCCCTGTTTGCCTATCTATGGCCTGCCTGTCTACCAGCCCATTAGCCAATATGGTTGTTTTGACATCTGTGTATCAGCCCAGCCCATGAGTCCACTTGTTGGCTTGGTAGAAGGACCTCTTCAAAGATCAAGATAGGTCTATTTAAATTTGCCCATTAGCTCAGTAGGACCTCCTGGAAGGTCAAGATACAGGTTTCTCAACCAATGGGATTTTGCATTTTTTGTAGAAGGTCAAGGTCAAGATCTATCAACCAATGAAACTATATTTTTAGTTTGCATTGTCTAGGCTTATCAAGCACTATAAAACTAAGACCCTGTAGGAAGGAGGCAATCAGATCATGAGGAAGATCTGAGGTCCCATCCCTTGAAGAGGGGGGAGGGGTGTCTAGTCCTTTTAATAAATGGCAACTGACTTAGAGCTCTACTTCAGTTTCTTTTAATGAAGATTGTACATTTTTGGACCCCATACCTGCCAGGCCCTTCTATCTTCCACTCCCTCTAGAGGTCTGTCCAAGTTTATGTTCATTGTTTGCACGACACTATCTATCCAAGTCATCCTCTGTCATCTACTTTTTCTTTTCCCTTCAATCTTCCCCAACATCAAGGTCCTTTCCAATGAATCTCATCTTCTCATATGGACAAAGTATTTAAGTTTTAACTTCAATGTTTGACCTTCCAGTGAATATCCTGAATTAATTTATTTAAGTATTGACCAATTTGCCCTTCTTGCCGTCTAAGGGACTCTTAAAAGTCTTTTCCAGCACCACAATTCAAAAGCATCTATTCTGCAGTGCTCAGCTTTTCTTTATAGAACAACTCTCACAGCCATACATTGTTACTGGAAAAACCATAGCTTTGACTGTATAGACTTTTGTTGGCAAGGTGATGTCTCTGGTTTTAATATGCTATTCTTATTTGCCATGGTTTTCCTTCTGAAGAGCAAGTGTCTTTTCATTTCATGGCTGCAGTTGCTGTCTGCAGTAATCTTTGAGCCCAAGAATATAAAATCTGATACTGCTTCTATTTGTTCTCCTTTTATTTGCCAGAAAGCAATGGGACCAGTTGCCAAGATCTTAGTTTTTTTTTTTATGTTAAGCTTCAAGCTAGCTTTTCTACTCTCCTCTTTCACCCTCATTAAGAAGCTTCTTAATTCCTCTTCACTTGTGCCATCAGAATATCATCATCTACATATCTAAGATTGTTGATATTTCTCCTGGAAACCTTAATCCTGGCTTCTGATTCATCCAGCCTGGCATTTCACATGATGTACTCTGCGTATAAGTTAATTAAATAAGGTGACAATATATAGCCTTGTCATATTCCTTTTTCAATCTTAAACAATTTAGTTGTTCCAGATTTAATTCCAATTGTTCTCAGCTGACATACATGCACACATACATACATACATACATATGTGTGTGTGTGTGGGTGGGTGTATGTGATGTATCCATTTGGAACTTACCTTTTTATATGGTACAAGGTCTTAGTATCAACCTAAGTACCAACAGAATGATTTCAAGTCTTCCTAGTAATTTTTTTTCATGAACAGTTAGTCCTGATCCAGGTAGGTGTGTGGTATTTGAGTTTATCAAACACTTTTACTTTATTTTATTAATTCTATATGTTGTACACATAATTTGCTTCAATAATTTACCTATTTTAAACTAGTAATAAGTAGTTTTGATTATTACTGCTTTGTAACATAGTTTGAAATCTATCAGTTTTAAGTCCCCTTCCTTCCCACTTTTTTTATTATTTCCCTTGAGAATCTTTTACCACCAGATAAATTTTATTTTTCTAATTCTACAAAATAACCATTTGGTAGCCAGACTGCTTTGACACTGAATAAGTAAATTAATTTAGGCAGTACTATAATATTCTAAACTCCTTTAAGGCAGGAACTACTTTTGGCTTTCTTTGGTTTTCTAGCTTTTAGCACAGTTTCTGACACCTACTAGGCACTTATTGTACCTTTTGATTTTATTGCCATGGACTAATCATGAGTAATTAACACTTTTCTAATTATTTTGTCTCTCTTTATTTAAAGAGAGTTTTGAACAGAAAAAGAAATCTATAAATCAATTTCCCTATTGAGCATTATATGTATGTGTGTATGTGTATATATATATATATATATATATAACAAAAACATGCAATTATTTTAACAGATGCATAAAAAGCTTTTAACAAAATACAACACATGACAAAATACCATTCATGAACATGATAGTCTGGCAAAATTTAGACATGGAACAACATCCCACACCATAAAATAAAATAAGTTCAAAATGGGTACATGATTTAGACATAAAGGGTGATATAAGCACATTAGAGAAGCAGGGGAGATACTTCCTGTCAGATTTATTGTTAGAGAAAGAGTTCCTGGCCACATAAGATATTGAGAGGTTCATGGGAGGTAAAATGGATAATTTTGATTATGTAAAATTAAAAAGGATCTCCACTAACAAGACCAATGCAGCTAAAATTAGAAGAAAATCAGGAAAATGAGAAACATTTATGTTGTTTCTCTGATAAAGCTCTCATTTCTGAAATGTATAGGGAACTGAGTCAAATTTAAAAGCAATAAGTGCCATTCATCAATTGATATATGGTCAAAGAATAACTCATCTCAACCAAGAGAGAAAGTTCTGGATCTCGTCCAAGGGGAAATTTCCTGAAATCTGTAGTATAGCAAGCTAGAAAAGTGGATATGATGAAGACTGCTCTGCTCATATCAGCTTCTTCCTAGAGTCTTAAAATCCCTTCAGCAATCTGAGGTAGGGTTGGCATCATTCATCTTTTCTCCTGAAGTGACTGCAGAGCTTGAAGAGTCTTGAGAGATTGAAGAAATCTTTTTTTTTTCTTGCTAACTCTGCTTCATGCAGGCATGTGATATTGATCTCCACCATTGAAAAGAGAATCCCATAACAATGGACTTTGGGACTCAGGTTACATTCCTTCTCCAGCCTTAAACTCTTTTTGGTCCCTTGGCAAGACTACCTGGGGCAAGTCCAAAACCTTGAACTCCACAGTATAAACACAAACAGGTTCAAATCAAGTCTCAGACAAGTATTAGTTATGTGATCCTGGCCAAGTCACTTAACACCTCTCTGCCTCAGTTGCCTCATTTCTAAAATGGGAAAAATAATAGCATCTTACTCCCAGGGCTGTTGTGGGGATCAAAAAAGCATTTTGCAAACTTTAAAGTTCTATAAAAGTGCTGTTGTAGTTATTATTATGTCAATGCAAAAAAGTCAAGAAAGATGAATTTTGATAAACTGAGTCTTAAAACAAAAAAAAATGTGATTTTCCTGGTGTCACAGGTTACTAACCTTTGGTACCATTGAAGCTAAAATAAAACAAATGCTAATTAACAATATATATAGTACAAATAACCTTATACAGAGTATCACCTGGGAAGATACTACAGTAATAATCTGACTCAATTCTCTTACAAGTCTCTGTACAATCTGCATGGACAATCAAAGTGTGTAGGTATTGGATCCCAACTTTTTGCTTGCAATGTCCTGTTAGGATTATGAAAAGGCTAGAATTATTTCCAATCAGTGGTGATAGTCCAGTGAGGACTGATGGGTTTGGATATAGAACAGCCAGAATGTCCACTTTTCTGCTGACATCAACAACTTCCTGTCATAGGCTTTAAAGGTATTATACCCAAATCGCTCTTACAAAAAGATTGGAAAACGATGGTAACTTGAGATCCATCTTCCACATAAATATTGCAGACCACATTCTCATTTTTTCCCATCACCTCTGCATGAGGCAACATGAGGCCATGTGGAATAGAATCATAAAGAATTGATGATAAAGTCAATGGGACTGTATTTTGGGGGCCAGGGTGACCTCCTCCCTGCCACTCCAAGGTCCCAAAGTTAAATTAGAAGATCTCTTGAACAAGGCTGCATTCTCTTTACTAGGACATCCAATATAAGCATGGACATCTAATCCATAATTATAAAAAGTGGATGTTATTTTGATGATTACCAAATGGAGGAGTTGTTCTGCAGGGCTTTCACACACTTTATTTCTTTCTTCCTCTACCTCTACAAGGAGAATAAGATTTTGCATTGCTCCATCTCTTACATGACTCTCAGGTTCTATGACTACAGTTTAGCACTGGTGGTACTGTTGTTTTGCTTTATTTCTAGGCCCCACACTCAAGAAGGCTTGCAACCTGCTTGGGCTAAACTTTGTGGATTATACTGCTCCTTGAACTCAAGAGTATCTGTCTCAACTCTGACATTCTTTGCAATGATTTCTATTGTCTTCATAGCTCTGAAAACTGCACAAGGTTCATTTACCAAACTCTAGGACAATCTTTATAGTATAATTTTTCCTACATTCTCAGGATCCACAGTACCTGTGTCACTCTCTGCACATGTTGCTTCACCATGAGAAGAAACTCAGTAGGCTTTTCTCTTTTGCAATGCAAAACATTAGAGAAAAAATTAAGAGGGTTCTTCTGATCCACTATCTTCAAATATTTCAGCCAAAGTTTGTATACATTCATGCCAGGTAACGTCTGGCCTTTCCTCTATAAATTTATCCACTGTCTTTGCAGCTTTCTTCTATAGTCTGTCTGTCAGACTTATCACATTGGCTCAGGGGCCTTTTTGTATCCCTATTTCCTGTTCAACCCAAGTTAACCTAAGTCCAACCCAAGATTGATCTCTTAAGGAACATAGTTCATATCCAGAGAAAATACTAGTTTTGGACCTATGGTATCTCTTTACTACAGGGGCTATGGCCTCCATTTTACTCATAAATAAAGAGGATTTCTCTTCTCTCTTGTTCTTGCCAACTCTGCTGTGCTCCTCATGAAGGTACAAGGCATTGATCTTTGCCAGTGAGGAGAGAGTCCCATACCAATTGACTTTGGGGTTTAGGTTACATACTTATTTTATTTTCTGTTCTCTTAGTTGTCCTGACAACTCTCTCTGTCTCTTTCTCTCTCTCTCTCTCTCTCTCTCTCTCTCTCCCCCCTTCTCTCTTTCTTTCAAGCCCCCCCCCCTTCTTGGAGGAAGATCAATTTTCACTTTTAACATAAATAGAGTACTTGGAGATGACAGAAATAGAAACATTGCAAATTTCCTTCAGGTCACTGTAAACTATCTGTCCATACTCACTGGAAATAAAATATTCAGGTTCTTCCTTATCCCCTTCTTGTTAGCAGATCACTTGGAGAATTGCAGTGGCAAAAAGCTTATGGTGATCTTCAACTCAAATTGACCTTTTATTTCTCACATTCTTAATATCTTCTTATCTAGTTAACACCTTGATACTCACAGCCCAATTTCCTTCCCTTGTCTTACTAGACTCAACTTTTCTTAATAAAATTTCTTCTTCTCAAGTCTTTATATTCCTTCACTTCAGTTCCTTCTCCTCAGGTCCTTCTATAACTCCTCCTTTTTCTTAAGTCTTTCTACTCACATCTTCATTCAGATTAAGTTCAGTCCTTTTACTTCTAGCCCTTTGTGAATCTCATTTCTCCTCCACCAATTTCTCTTCAAGTGGTCCCAAAGTTCCCCTCTCCAAATTTAATCCCTGGCTTTTTTTAAAATAATTCTAAAGCCTTCAAAAATCCTTCTTCTTCTTCTTCTTCTTCTTCTTCTTCTTCTTCTTCTTCTTCT
>NW_020949613.1:3365751-3407350 GCF_900497805.2 Vombatus ursinus
TTCTTCTTCTTCTTCTTCTTCTTCTTCTTCTTCTTCTTCTTCTTCTTTTCTTCTTCTTCTTTTTCTTCTCTTCTGCTTCTTCTTCTGCTGCTACTGCTTCTCTTCTGCTTCTTCTCCTTCATACTCTAATAAAATATTGTAATTTTATGTATAGTCTTCATTGTTAATAAAATATGGATAAAGAGAGAGATAAATGGCAAGCCCACTGGCAGAATAAAGAACAAATGCTGCAAATATAGTAGAGAATACTTGAGTGAACAGTAAGTAAAAAATGTATAATTCCATTTCAGTTACTCCAATAATTCTTGTCCTTCTTTGAAAAGCATTTAGCATGGGGCAGCTAGGTGGCACAGTGGATAGAGCACTGGCCCTGAACTCAGGAGGACCTGAATTCAAATCTGGCCTCAGACACATAATACTTCCCAGCTGTGTGACTCTGGGCAAGTCACTTAACCTCAATTGCCTCACTAAATATATGTATACTCTTAAAAAAAAGAAAAACATTTAGTATAGTAGCTGGTATATATAGTAGGTGCTATATAAATGCTTATACCCAAGTCCTACTATAACATCTGATGCTGTAATATACAATGAGTCAAGGCAAGAAAATTGGGGGGTAAGTGGTGAATAGGAGCAGGAGAAACACAAACTTTGTTTGGCTTTTCCTCCTTTATTCCACTTTTCAGTCAATATTTTAAAAAAGTTGAAATATCAGATTTTGAAGGGAAGTTAGAGGCCATTTAGTTTAAACTCAGCTCTACTACTTCCTGTATAACCTCTGTGACCTTCAATAAATTAATTAACTTATTTGGGCCTCAGTTTCTCATTTTTAAAATGAGAAGGTAGCCTAAATTATCTCTAAAATTTATTTCATCTCTATCTCTTTTAATCTTATAGAAACAACTAAATTAAAGATATTTTCAAAGGAACTTAACAAAGGTGGAAGAAAAGGTAAATCAATCTGGGTCAAAGCAAAAGAAAGAGAAACTCAGAGAAAGAATTTACAAAGAATAAAATTCTCTGAACTACTTGTAAATATTTGTTTCTCAATGTATTAAGATTTGCTATAAGAATCCTTTGCAGAACAATTTAAAACATAATTAAGATTGAAAGAGACACCTCTGGTACTGACATAATTCAGAGGACATCCTGATGTTTTATACATGTCTTTATTTTCTTATAAACAATAGTAATAAGCACACATTTACATTCAATACCATTTCTCAACTTACATGGATAACAAACTAGTTTAGACTTTCATCACTTGAATTATTGCAAAAGTTTGCTCATTAGTTTTGATAGAGAGGATCATAGAAAATAAAATGGATAATTATGACTACATAAAACATTAAACTCTGAACGAAAAAACAAATTACTTAAGATTAAAAGTGAAACAACTAGGGAAAAGTCTTTGAAAAAAAGTTTCTCTGAGAAAAGTCCAATTTCCAAGATATACAAAGAATTGATTCAATTCATTTCCTAATTGATAAATGGTCTAAATATATGAACACATGGTTCTCAAGGGAAGTAACACAGGCTAAAATGATCCCAAACCCTACTAATTAGGTAAAAACAAATTAAACAATTCTAAGATTACACAGATTCTGAGAATCATACCCATCAGTTTGGCAAAAATGATAAAAAAGCAAATGATAAATGTTGGAGGGATTGTGGGAAAACAGACACATTGATGAATTTTTAGTGGACTTTTAAATAGATCCAACCATTCTAGAAAGTAGTTTGGTATTATAGACACTATGTTATTAAATGTTTGTGCTTTTTGACTCAGCTTTACTCCTATGCCTATACCCCCAAACAGATCCGACTTAAGTTTTCACCTTCCCAATAACATCCAAAACACTTAAAATGCTTAGTTAATATGCTAGCTGGTGCATTTTCAAAATCTCTTTTCCTTAAGCATCTAATTATCGAAACCCACAAATATCTCCTCTCCCATAAATTACCTTTTATTCATTTGTATAGAGTTATATGTAAGAATTAGGACAGTGAAGTATAGTAGATAGAGAGCTGGCCTTTGGGCTAGGAACAGTTTTGCTTCTTATATATATTGACTAGATGACTCTGACCACTTGCTTAGTTCTCAGTACTCTAAAGCAACTCTAAGGCTTTAAGTTGCAGAAAAAAATGTGCTGACCTGTGTTGGTAGAGGGAGATTTCTCACATGAGAGTTCCCTATTCTGGGGAATTCCCAGGTCAAGTACCCATTCTTATATTTGTATATGTTGTTTTCTCCTATAGAACGTAAGCCTCTTGAGTCAGGAACAGGTAGGTGGTTCAGTAGATGGAGTGCTGGACCTGGACCCAGGAAGACCTCAATTCAAACTTGAGTTTAACCTGAAACACTTAGTAGATGTGTGACTCTAGACAAATCATTTAGCCTCTATCTTCCTCAGTTTCTGCATCTGTAAAATGGGGATAATAATACTTCTACCTCCCAGGATTGTTGTGATGATAAAATATACAATATTTTTAAAGCACTTTGCAAATCTTAAGAATTTACATAAATACTAGTCTGTTATTATTAATATTATTATTAGGAAGGGAATATATGTATAACAAGTCTTTACTATGTGTCAGGCATTATGCTTAGCATTTTATCAATATTATTCCATTTTAACCTAACAACAACTCTGGAAAATAGGAGCTATTATTTCATTTTTGCCTTTATATCTCCACCCCCTATAATATTTCTTGGCACATAGTGGCACTTAATAGATGCTTGGCTCTTTCCTCCGGTTCTTCCACTAAGACGGCATCCCAAAAAGAAGGTATCTGCTAGGCCTTCACCACTTCATCTTTTTGGAAAGGCAAAGGCAAAGGCAGCTTGGGAGATTCAGCCGTGAAAGAAGTGAATACCAATGGACTGATTGTTTTGAAAATTATTAAACATCACCAAGAAGAAGGACAGGGAAATAAAGTTGTCCAAGTGGTACTTTTGGGTCTGGAAGTGGAAGGCAGACTTGAAATCCCCAATTATTTTCCCTTTCCCCAGCACAAGGAAGATGGTGCTGATTTTGATGAAGTCTGGTATGATATTTTGATGAAGTCAGAAATGATGTACAATCTTCATCATATAAATATTGATCATCTTCATGTTGGTTGACACCAGTCCACATAATACACCTCTTTTGTCACCTGTGCTCTCCTGCATTCCCAATTCAGTTACCAACATACAATTGAAGAGGTGGGATAGCTTATGATCCCATAAAAACTGTTTAAGGGCCTCTATCTGTTAAGGTATACAGGCTCACTCCTAAACTGATGGAAGTTTGTAAAGAGATTTTTCTCCTGAAGCACTGAAAAAAGCAAACATCACCTTTGAGCACATGTTTAAAGAAGTGCCAATTATAATTTTAAAAATCACATCTGATCAACTTACTAATGTGGGAACTAGAAAGGAAATCAGCTGTGGCAGATAAACATGAATTACTCAGTCTAGCCAGCACTAATCATCTGGGGAAGAGCCTGCAATTGTTGATGGACAGAGTGGATGAAATGAGTCAGGATATAGTTAAATATAACATCTATATGAGAAACACCATTTAAGCAGCAGCAACAGAAACATCAGTAGTCACCAGGAGAATTTACAGCATCAGAGCTGAAGACAACCTCCTATCCCTGAAGAAGACACATTCATATTCTTCAAATCTCCTCAGAGACCTGCTGGGTTGGATTCACTGCTAATTGCAGGTCAAATTAACTAACACTTATTGCTAGAACATCAAAGAGTTCACTGCCAAGAACATGGGCAAACTCTTCATGGCTCAGGCTCCCCAAGAATACAACAACTAGAAAGAGGAAATCCATGACACCTGGTATAATAATTTGTTTCCAGATAGGGTGTCTGATATGTACTCTGAGATTACCTGCCAATGGCTCTTTCAAGAAATATAATTTTCTTAATGAAAGTGACAATACTCATTTGATATCATTGGCTCATTTTGGCAGTAAAAAAAATAAAAATTGTTTTTAATATTAAAAAATAGCTGTTTGATGATTTGAATGATTGATTAGTAGACTGACAAGATAAGAGGTAGTAGACAAAGAGAATATCAAAATGCCATGTTGTGCTAGTAGAAGATGTAAACTCTTTCATTCCCTTGATGGCCAGTGTAGCACAGTAACATTTTGAGACTAAGTGGTAATCATAAGGCCTATACTCAAGGCTATCAGAAAGAGCATATTTACTTATTTAAATAAGGTTGATCAGCATCTTAACTTGTAATTGCATCTCGACTCTTTCATATCTGCAAGGTGTTCAAAATTACATGCTCTTTTAGAAAACAGGGCTTACAAAACACATATCACATTTTAAAACAGCTAAATAAAATATTGTAGAGTTGGAGAATGGTCTCTACCGGCCCTCAAATTTGACAAATCTAATACTAACATTGATTGCTTTCTTTTCATTACTAATGCTATTATTTTCTCTTTTAAGGGATTGGCATCACGTGTTTTTACCAATTGTGTGGTCAAATAAAAGGTATCTGAGACACTGAAGCTCTAATGTCAATGTCCTAAATTAAGGGAAAAAAAGAATTTAAAGCAGGAGCTCTCTCATCTAGGGAAGAATCGATGTGGAGCAGCTGTTGATAGTCATTAAAATGTTAGCAGTGCCTTTGGAAAGTTAAAGGGCTAGAACTGAATTTTTAGGCTTATAATTTGTCTTAGGAGTCTCAATTGCTAAAATGGATCGTAGTGAATTAAAGGTACTGGAAGTGTGTGCAATTAACATTATGAAGAGAGAGTATAAATCATCTTGCTTGTTGATTTGAATCTCTTCCAAAGATTATGTTTTATAATGAAGATGTAAATTATAGTATAGAGGTTATTTATATTTTGACTTGCTCTAGGGAGACAGAGCAAGGTTTAGCATGCATAGTCTTCTTTTAAATAGGTTAGCAATGTTGGGATATTTTGACAATAATAGCTAGAACCTGAATTTTGAAAAGCTTACAACATTTTATTATAGAATTTTAGGTCATACCATGTCAATTACCAACCCCCCATCATTTAATCATATTTGCATTTCACTGATCATTTAATAAAAGCATGGGGCAGCTGGAGGTCCTTACCATTTCATTTGGTGGAAAAGTTAGCATCATGGATGTAGTAGGATGAAAAGCAATAGATTTCTCAGGAGCTATCTTGGCATAATTGGATGACCTATATATAGACTGTAATCTAGTATTATTAATTGGCACCTGGTCCAAGTCTTTAATAAATAGAGCCAAGTTGGTAGCAGAATAGGACAAGTAGCCCAAAATGGGGAGGGAGGGAGGAAGGGGGAGGGAGAGAGAGAGAGAGAGAGAGAGAGAGAGAGAGAGAGAGAGAGAGAGGATGGTAACTATAATGATTATGGAGAAATGGTAATGTGAACAATAAATGGAAAACGCATTCTCCCCACCTCATCTCTACTTATTCCTGAGGTATGCCTTGTTCCCAACATATACTCTGAACTCATTTTCTTGCTCTGGGCTGATGTAGTGAGCACTGAGGATGACAAGACAGCAGATGGAATAAATAAACAATTACACAGCTCCTGAAGAAATTTATTCTTTGAGACTCCTGAGTGGAGAAATTTACCAGGGGTGAAATATTGAGTCTTTTTGGCAGGTTTTTTTTTCTCCTTAATTCTATGCGGACCCATTTTGTGTGTGTGTGTGTGTGTGTGTGTGTGTGTGTGTGTGTTGTCTTTTCATTGTCACCTAAGGTATGGTGTGGTTTATTATCTGATCCAGTATATGATGTAATAGTTCTTCATCACTGATAATTTTTCAATGAATTTTAGCTTAAAACATGATCATTCAAAACAGTGGTCATAGATGTGTTTCATACATAGCTTTCAACATAATCTCTGGAAAATAAAATAACCCTTGGCTTGATGTGTAGCATTTTGTTCTAAAGGTTAAAAAACAATCTATCGTCAACATAGAATTTATATTAAACTGACTGTTCCTTGGCTGTTTCTAGATTTTATGAGGGATAGTCCTTCAAAAATTGTAGTGGTTAGGGTATAGTTAGATGGCACAGTAGATAAAGCACTGGCCCTGAAGTCAGGAGGGCCTGAGTTCAAATCTGGCCTTCAGACACAAAGCACTTACTTGCTGTGTGACTCCAGGCAAGTCACTTAACCCCAATTGCCACACCAAAGGAAAAACAAAATTATAGTGGTTATTCCTCAAACAAGACATAGAGCAATGTGCTATTTTCACCAAGCTCTAGAGTAAAGGTGCTTTTAAAGTCCAAAGTTAGGTAGTTCAAATAAATGTATTCTTCGGCAAATGTTAAACTGTAATGTCTTTATATAACCCATTGCCTAGGGACCCTCAAGGACTCTGGACTGGTATGAACCTAGTTCCATACTAAAAATTTGAACCTTTTGACTTAGTGTCCACACTTCGACTAATCAGAGAAGTCTTTATTGCTCATCTCTAGAGTACACCATTTGGGAATGGCAGCTACTCCAAGAGCTGAGCAGGTACTCAATATGCAATATAGTTATTGGATATGGTAAGGCTTTTATTTTATTTTCCACAGAAAATGCACACAATTTAATCACCACTTATGCATTGGAGTCTGTTTACAAATAGAGAAATATAAAATAATCAAATAGTCTGTCAGCTCCACCTTCCCTGGAAGGGAACTGAACTTGGGAGTTGGGACATTTGGAACAATATGTTGTCATTTTGGTCCCTCTTCAATACAGGCATGTACATGGTCTCCTAACAACTTATAGTATGATTCTGTGGTTTAATTTCCCCCCTGAAACTCATCCTCATTATAAATGCATTGTCCATGTAACTGATTGGCTTTGCTCTCCAAATAGAACCCTGCAGGAACCACAAACTCTTCTCTGTCTTTTCCTAGGAGTATACTGCATCAGAAAATCTATCTTGATAAGGCCCAGTACCCAAACTCTCAAACTCAGTATCTCTTGAACTTGCCAGGAAACAACTCTCAAAGCTGATGTTAACCAGGGAATTTTCCTTTTTTTTTCTTCTTTCTAGAAAACTATATTATCTGAACATCAGACTGCCCAGTTAATTCAAAATCCTACCCCTTGTACATTGGAGGTTGAAGTTCCCAAGCTATATCCTCGAATTTCCCCCTAAGACTACACAAAAGCATATGTTACCATTGGCCAAGTGCTTCTATTCTAAGTTGCTATTACTACTTCTGATGGGGAGGTGGAGAGAGGAATTCCCTCCATCCTTAACTTTGTAAGATGAAAAGAGGGAAATGGCAAACAGTCTTTAGTAATCTGAGAATCTAGAGAATGGAACAAGCTTGTGTTTTTAGGCCACTGTATGATGGTAGCCAGAGCCTGGTAATGTGATGTGACTGCACAGAAAATGTAAATATAAAAAGCAAAAAAAGCTCCCATTATCCTATAGGAAAGTGACTCCACAGAAAATGTAAATATAAACAGCAAAAAAAGCTCCCATTATCCCATAGAAAAGCTTGCGCATGACCCAGGGCCTTCTCTGGCACTATGGCTTTTTTGTTGTGTATCTATACAATACCTGTTCTGATCTGGAATTGGTACAGGGATCCATGATGTTACTTTGTCCTGCTACTGCCCAGGGTGACTGTCCTCTTATTTTTTCCCACTTAATAGTATTTTTTTTTCCAATTACATGTCAAGATAGTTTTCAACATTCATTTTTATGAGATTTTAGTTCCAAACTTTTTTCCCTCCCCCATCTCCAAGACAGCAAGCAATCCTATATGTTACACATATACAATCATGTTAAATATATATCTTGTATTAGTCATGTTGTGAAAGAAGAATCAGAACAAAAAGAAAAAAAACAAAAGAAAGAAAAAACAATAAAAAAAAGTTAAAATAGCATGCTTTGATCTCCATTCAGACTCCATAGTTCTTTCTCAGGATGTGGATAGCATTTTCTATTATGAGTCTTTTGGAATTGTCTTGGGTAATTGTATTACTGAGAAGAGCTAAGTCTATCATGGTTGATCATCATACAATGTTGTTGTTCCTGTGTACAATGTTCTCCTGGACCTGCTCACTTCACTCAGCATCAGTTAATGTAAATCCAGGTTTTTCGAAAATCTACCTGCTCATCATTTCTTATAACACAATAGTATTCCATTATATTCCTATACCACAACTTGTTTAGTTATTCCCTAATTATTGGGCATCTCCTCAATTTCCAATTCTTTGCCACCACACAAAGAGCTGCTATAAATATTTTTGTACATGTGGGTCCTTTTCCTTTTTTCAATGATCTTTTTGGATATAGACCTAGTAGTGGTATTGCTGGATCAAAGGGAATGCATAGTTTTATAGACCTTTGGGGCATAGTTCCAAACTTTTCTCCAGAATGGTTGGATTAGTTCACCACTCCACCATTAATGCAGTGTTCCAATTTCACACATCTTCTCTAACATTTATCATTCTCCTGTTTTGTCATATTAGCCAATCTGATAGGCATGAGGTGGTATCTCAGAGTTGTTTTAATTTGTACTCCTCTAATCAATAGTGATTTAGAGCATTTTTTCATATGACTATACATAGTTTTGATTTCTTCCTCTGAAAACTGCCTTTTCATATCCTTTGACCATGTATCAATTGGGGAATGACTTGTATTCTCATAAATTTGACTCTGTTCTCTATATATTTGAAATGAGGCCTTTATCATAAACACTAGCTGTAAAAATTATTTTCCAGATTTCTGCTTCCCTTCTACTCTTGGTTGCATTGGTTTTCTTTGTGCAAAACCTTTTTAATTTAATGTAATCAAAATTATCCATTTTGCGTTTCATAATATTCTCTATCTCTTGTTTGGTCATAAATTCTTCCCTTCTCCATAGATCTGACAGGCAAACTATTCCTTGCTCTACTAATTTGTTTATGGTATCATCCTTTATGTCTAAATCATGTACCCATTTTGACCATATCTTGGTATAGGGTGTGAGATGTTGGTCTATTCCTAGTTTCAGTTATATTATTTTCCAGTTTTCCCAGAGGTTTCCCTCAAACAGTGAGTTCTTATCCCAGAAGCTAAAGTATTTGGATTTATCAAACAGTAGATTATTTTATCATTTACTACCGTGTCTTGTGTACCTAACCTATTCCACTGATATACCATTCTATTTCTTAGCCATTGACTGGCCTGTTGTGAGTAACCTCCCCCAACTAACCTAATTAACCCTAATAAAACTTATTAATAATCAAACTGGCATGGATCCCTCTTTCTCGGGATTCTCTGAGAAGGTATACCACCCTACAATTGGCATAATTAGGGCAGAACAGATCCACCCTTTTACAGACACAAGTAGGTTCACTGTTCTTCAATCATCCTATCACTAGGAATTCCCAGTATCCCATCTATTTTTTTCCAAAGATCTTAAAATTCTTTCAGTTTGATTTAAAAACTAAACAGAGGTTTTCATGACACCTGTTCCTTTCACTTCTGAGGATGGAATTTCTCAAAAAATTTGGTTATTATACATGTTATTCTTTTTTGTGATAAATCACTACACACTACAGAAGAATAGGAAAGTTTTTACATGCGCATGAATGCAAATATAAATTACATGTAATTTTTGGGAAACTCACACTTGCATCTGTAGCAGCAAGGGTTTATCTACAATTTTCTGTACATCTACTTAAAACTGCATACTTGTATGTTTCAATACATCTTTTGAGAAACACTTGCTCTAAGTATATTCAACAAGGTGCTATCCCTGATCTAGGTTTAAACTTTACATATGAGGAAAGAGGTAAAAGACCTAGATTACAAAAGTGACTATCTGAAGAATAATAAAATATTTATTAAATACCATTATCTAATGGATTATAAAGTAAGCATGGTCAAGAACAACCCCCTACCCCCCCCTTTTTTTTCTCAATCTCTCCACACAACATCTAGTGGAGAACTAACAGGGCCTGGACAGACTATCCTTGACAGACTCTTGGCAGATGTAACCTTCAAATATATTTAGAATCATTACAGAGAGCTTATGTATAATTAAAGGCAGATTGGCATAGTGGATAATAAGCTGAACTTAGAATCAGAAACACTTGGGTTCAAATGCTACTTGTACCATTTATTAGCTATGTAACTCTGGGCAAATCACTTCATCTCTGTGTTCCCCAGGCAACTCCCTAGGGCTTATCTATTAAGCTAATAAATCTTGGCAATATGTACTGGTAGAAAGAGTTTCTGTCCTGGAAATTCCCCATGCTCATGATATCACAGATTATTAGAGTATTTATGTTGCATTTCCCTATCTTCAATGAGGATAGAATATGAAGAAAGCACTTAAGGTATAAGGTGTTAGGGAACAACATAGATCGTAAGATTGTAGATTTAGAGCTAGAGGAAACCCAAGATTTAGTGACCTGAAAAAACTGAATCACAGAAGTCACACAGCAAGTAAGGATCTAAGGTAGCATCTGAACCCAGGTCTTTCTGACTCAAGTCTAGCACTCTATCCACTATACCAATTTGCCATCATTATGGCTTTTCTTTTTAATAATGCAACCATGGATTTGCTATATAATGAATTTTATGTAGCATGGTAGTTAGGGCATGAACCCTCAAATCTTGCTTCTGAATAGATTCTGGTATGCTCTTTTCTCTCCAAGAATGTGGTACTGTCAACAAGCTCATTTTCCCTATACAAAGCTATATTTCTAAACTCTTGAACTTGAACTTGCAGTTACCATGGTAGCAACACTGTTCCAAAGAACTCTCCTTTTTCTCTCTATGAGGCTTCATTCTAGAACTCTGGATTCACAAACTCTCATCTTGGCTGTATGAGTCAGAAGAAATACAACTGCAGTCTACTTCCCCTTAGTTCAGCTATTAGCAACTTTGGGGCAGGTATATATTCCTTCATGTTCTCTTCCTCACTGGGTCTTAGCTCTATTCTTAGGTGTGCTGCTTTCTGATCTATCCATAGAAAGGGAAAATGAGCAAAATGGCACATCTACAATGAAGGTCCAAGGTTAGGCTGACATAACAGCTCAACCCAGTCACTTAATTCCCCATCAATCCACACAGGACCAGTAATGCCCTCATCCTTAATGAGTTGTCCATGGGCATTTCTCAGTAGATGTTCCCAATGCTTTCAACAATTTTTTAAATGTATATTCTCCACACACTTCATAAGGAATAAAATCCAAGTCCTGTCAAAAAATTCACCACTAATCCTCTAGCACAGTGCCTGACACATAATATATACTTGTTGGTTGATTGATTGACTGATTGTAAGCCTATCAAGTTAATGAGGCAGCTTCTGATACAATTGTTCCTCTTGGTATCACTCCCAAATGGTTTTCAAATGCAGTGTATCACAGGATAGATGCTTAATAATTTTCTGAAATTTGGATTGCTGACCTTGTTAAAACTCATTTCCTCTCCCACCCCCCAAAAAAAATTGCCACAAAGCAATCATTTGAAAGTGGGAATACCCTTACTCTGTTTAGCCTCAGAATGCAAAACTAGAACTAAAGAGTAGCTTCAGGGATTTATGATTCAGTTTAATAGAGGAAAAAAAATATATATATATACATATATATATATATATTTATCATTGGGACTTCCCAAAGGTAGAATGGGCTGCCTTGGCAGGTAGTAACTGTTCCTTATTGCTACAGGGTCTTCAGGCAAAGTAAAGTGGTTTAGGATTTGAGCAGATGACCTCTTGTTCCTTCCATTGCTAGAATTTGGATTGACTTAACTGTAAATTGTGTCTAAGTTTTTTCTTCCTCCACTTTAGCACTATTTTGGAAATAAAAGAGAATTCAAAGCTTATTGTGCATTTTTTTAAATGATTTTTCAATTCAGGTTGAGAAGTATTAAAAATGCAAACAGTGGAACAGCTTTTTACTTTGCTGGACATTGTGCTTGAAGATTACTTATAAGAGCACTTTGTAGAAAAGAAAAACAAAACAAAAAAGCGAAAGCTTGCTTCATTGCCTCCAATGTGGATCTAGACAAAGTAGATTTTAAAAATTTCAACAAGCTCTTTAAACAAATGAGTAATTTTTCCAAACCTATTGAGTATATATGTAGCATTAAAAGATATTGACCTTAAAAAAAAAGAGATATTGACCTTGATGAAGACAATGTCTTATATAACATAGTGAAGATCTGTATTGTCAAAAATTCCATTTACATGTCTTAAACCCTGTTTTTGTTTTTTAACTACAGAACATTAGATTTGAATAGAATCTTACAAAGCAATCAAATGTTTTAGGTTTTTTTAAGTTTTTTTTAGAAAACAATAAGTTCTTTTCAAAATGCAGGGAACATTTTCTGTGTCATCCTAAAAATCTAAAAGCTCTGTAGACTTTAACACATTAACAAAATATTTTATGTACTTTTTTTCCTGAGAGAACTATCTACTTGGTAAGTTGAAAAATTCTGAAGTATTCAATTTTCATATCTTTCTACATAGCCAGAAAAAGTTATCATATTTCATCTAGTTTCAAATCTTCTTCCCCTCAATGACACATTTATTTAAAATTTTTTCCATTATGTCTTGTATTCAGATAGTAAGAAGTTAGCAGTC
The DNA here is from genome assembly GCF_900497805.2 of Vombatus ursinus. NCBI lineage: Eukaryota > Metazoa > Chordata > Mammalia > Diprotodontia > Vombatidae > Vombatus > Vombatus ursinus. The sequence goes on from NW_020949613.1 coordinate 3,378,322, forward strand.
ACAAACGAATGCCAGGAGGAAAATTCACAATGAGCACAATGAAATGTCTTTGTAAATTGAATCTTGATTAAACATGTGTAAACTGGAAATTCAGATCCTCCAAGTCCTTATGTAATCATAAAAGAGTTTTTAAATGTTCATGATTTGAATGAGAAAATAAGATTGTGATGTGCTTTCAGTATAAAATAGAATCTGCTAGGAGTTGGAATAGGGTTGAGTATTTGTCATTCCACTCAAACATTACTAAAAGCACCAGATAAAATTAATGAAAGGGGAAAATTTTGTACTGCCTGCTTTGTTATACAAATATTTAATGAATCCGGTTCCTCAGAGCATCCAAGGTTAACTAAAACAAGTAGGAATTAAGGCTTACATTTACTGGAATGATTGTGAAGCATAGACAGGGACACTCCCTGCTGACTCAAGTGAAAGCACCTACTTAGAAAATATGAAGCAAATTGGTATTTCCAAGAACAATGATTATATGGTACACATTGTAAGCCCGACTTTCATTTTAATTCAGTAACGATTAATTGAGAACTTACTTTGTGTCGAGCTTTAGGAAGACAAAATCTCTGCCCCCAGGGTGTGTACAGTATGTTCGGAAACACAGGATACTGTACTTGAAACAGATAATAACAGTAATGTAGTGGAAAGGCTTTTGAATACGGAAACTTTATAACTGGTATTGTATTCCATCTCTATCATTCATTACCTTTGTGACCTTGGGGAGGTAATTCAACCTTTAGAGTCTCAGTTTCCTTTTCTATAAAGTGAAGAGTTTGACCATCTAGCCTCTAAGGTACCATGGAACTCTAAATTTATGATCCTATGAATATTTACATACATGATAGGGTGAATGAGCTGAGATTGTATGAGATTCTATCTCAGATTCAACCAAGATATGACTTTGTTGAACAACCTTCTGTGTATCAACCATGTGTTTGATATCATAAAAGGGAGAGAGAAGCTCAGTTGAAATATAAAAGGAATTCCTCATAGACTTTGATGTTGTCCAGATGCACATGTTTATATGTCACATTAAACTGATTTTACTATGCACTTTCTTCCAGTCATTCAGAAGGGTTTAGCCTAGGAATTAAAAGGAGTCCCAACAAATGGGAGAATAATGCATATTGCTCCTAGATTAGGACAATATTATGGAAATATGTATTTCACCTCTAAGTAGCACAAAGTCAGTTTGATATTCAGTGTATTTATGTTTTCCATTAGTTAGAAAGCACCATGGATCCAAATAGAATGGGATTTAATAGAATAAAATAATACAGTATAATACAATTCTTTTTCTCCTTCATTTCAAAGAGGATCAGTGACATCACAGGTGATATCTTGACTTGTGGTGAATTGGACTTAAGTAAGGCAGAGTCACACAAAGTCATTAGCCTCATTCTCTCCTCCAGAGTCATTGAAGTCCAGTGGCAGGACAAAAGTCAGGATGACTGGCAATGGCCTGAGATGCAGTGGATGACCTTACAATACAATGGAATGTTAAAACTAATTGGTTCAGCTGCATAAATCTCAGTGCTCATGACAAAAAATGGCCAAGGTTATGATGAGGATGGGATTTGGACCCCAAAAAGGAAAAACCCTGGACTTTCCCACATGGCCAAATCTCTGTTGTTTGCCTAAGGCTATAATCCTATCAACTAACCTTTCCTTATTGCCTACTGCAAATCTACCTCCAGATGATCCCAGTCTCTTCCTACCCTTAATTCTATCTAGACTCCATTCTCCCTTGGACATGTTGTCCAGGTCCCAGGCATTCTATTCACCCTCACCCTAGCTTACTGGCCACTCCCATCCAGATCTTCCTTAGACCCCTCCTCCAGTCATCCCAAACTAATTGGCTGCATCTTTCCCCATCTTCTCTTTGAAAACTTTGTTATTACAAAATATTTTAAAAAACGGAAGAAGAGGGGGAAAAACATTAAAAGCAATCAACATATTAGAAACATCTGATATTATATACCATATTCCACACCTGTGGATCCATCTCTGCATCTATAAAGTGGCACATGAGATATCTTTTTTTTTATTTTTTAGGGCCAATGTCAATCATTATAATTTAGAAACATTTGTTATTGTTTTCTAGTGGTTGTTATTTCCACTTTCTGTAATTTCTGTAATTATTGTATATATTGTATTACTTGCTCTAATTACTTCACTTTGTATCAGATCATGTCTTTCCTTTATTCTCTGTATTTATCATTTCATCATTTCTTACAACATAATAATGTTCCACTATATCCAGGGACCAGAATTTGTTTAGTTATCTGCTAATTGATGGGAATTCACTTTGTTTCTAGTTTTTCCTTGCTAATATATATGTGTGTGTGTGTGTGTGTGTGTGTGTGTGTATGTATATATATGTATATAATTATTATTATTATTACAAATATTTTAGTGTAAAAGGAATCTTATTATTTATTCATTTCCTTTTTTGGTTAATGACCTCCTTGAAGTAGAATAGCTGGGTCAAAAGTATGAAATTATGCCAAGTTATTTACCTAATTCCCAATTGCTTTCCAGAATGCTTGTACCAATCTACAATTCCACAGTTCCACTAACAATACATCAGCATGTCTATCTTCCCACACCTCCTCCAGCCTTCCATATGATTATCTTTTGTCATCTTAGATATTTTGCTGGGTGGAAGAAAACCTTAGGAATGTTTTGATTTGCATTTCTCTTATCATTAGTGATTTTGAATATTCTTTTGTATGATTCCTAATAGTTTGCAATCCTTCTTTTGAGAACTACTCCATCATAACCTTTGGTAACTTCTCTATTTCATACAAAGAATTATTCCCAGTCATTACCCTTTTTATATTAAATGCATTAATTTTGTTTGTGCAATTCTTTCATTCTCAAGTTGTCCAAAATATCTACTTTTATACTTTGTAATTGCTTCTATCCTTTCTATTTTACCCTAAGAATTCACCTAAAACACATCACTTAGAAATTCATGTGACCTGCTTATCTTCTTTTCATTAAATTGTATCATCTTTAATATTCAAATCACACATTTATTTTGAATTTATTTTAGAATATGGTGTGAATTTTTTTTAAAACCTGATTTCTGCCTAGCTGTTTTTCCCAGGAGCTCTAAGAAGCATGGATTTCTTTCCTAAGTAATTTATGGTTTTAGGTTTATTAGATACTGATTTATTAAGTTGAGTTTCATTAGTCTCAATATTGTGTTCTCTAGTCTATACCATTGTTCTACTTTACTGATTTTTTTAACCAATAGCAAATGGTTTTGATGACTGCTGCTTTATAATACACATTAATGTCAAAAATTTTATTCCTTCTTCATCCTTACATTTTTTCAATATCCCCTTCAATATTCTAGATATTGTGTTCCTCCAAATGAAATTTGTTATTATTTAAGCTAGCTTTATAAAATATCTCTTTGGTAGATTGATTGCTAAAGCATTGAAACCGTAAACTAGCTTAGATAGTGTTGTCATTTATAATAATGTTAATGTAGTCCAGTCATATAACTGAATATTCTCCAGATATTTCAGCTTTTCTTTATTTCTTAAATGATTCTTTTATAGTTGAATCTATAAAATATTGAATGTTCTTGGTAGATTGACTACCACATATCTATATGGATGATGTAGTTATTTTGAATGGGATTACTCTGTATGTCTCTAGTACTTTTTTTTTTTTGGTGTGTGTCTAATTGGTTTTTTACAGGTTTATTTTGTAGCTTACAATCTTGCTGGAGCTATTGTCTGAATTAGTTTCTTTGCTGATTCCCTAAGATTTTCCAAGTAAACTCCTGTGTTATTAAAAAATAAGTAGAGCTGCATCTTCTTCTTGCCCATCATTATTCAAATAATGTCTTTCTCTTGTCTTCTTGCTCATTCTAGTATTTCCAGAGCTATATTAAACAATAGTGAAGAATTTGGACATCCTTGCTTTGCACCTGAATTTCTAATACTTCTGCATTTCTCTAATTTTTTAGCCCATTAATAATGTGCTCTAAAAATATCTATTAACCCTTTTTTCACATTTGACCAGGACATCTTCATTTTTCTATAGTTATATTAGAATGGTGAGACCAGTGCTTTTTTAAGATTGCATCAATTTCTATTATTATTTTTATTATTTCTTTTGTCTCATGTATTTCAATGGGATTTACATAAAAATGATGGTGATGATAACTGTGATGATGAATATGGCAATGATTCTTTCTTCTTCAATACCATGCTTGTTTTTACCTTCAGTACCTTAGTTTTATTCAATTGTTATCTTGACAGTCACTTCTTACGAGAAGTCTTTTCTAATCTCCCTATTTGATATATGCTTTATTTGATATTCAGAGACCTTTATAACCCAACCTCTCTCTACCTACACCCCCCCCCTTTCAGTATTTTTATACCTTATTTTTCACCATATACTTTTTGATCTAGTGACATTGATCTCTCAGCCACTCCACAAACAAGATACTCCATCTCTCTGCTCCAGGCATTTTCTGGGATTGTACCCCAAGCCTAGAATACTGTTCTTCCTCTTCTCACCTTTTCTGGCTTCCTTCAAAGACCAGCTGAAATCACATCTTATACAGGAAGGCTTTTCCAGTCCTCCTCAATTCTAGGGTCTTCTCTGTATTCATCCCACATAACTTGATTGTACAGATTTATTTGCTTGTTGTCTTTCCTATTTTAATCTCCTCAAGGACAGGGATTGTCTTTTTGCTTCTTTTTGCATCCCCAGCACTTAGCACAATGCTTGGCAAATAATAGGCACTTAATAAGTTTTTATCTTCTACTGCCAGTCCAATCTTCCAACTGGGATGTGGAGAACCTCTCATGCAAACAGCAACTCTACTTTCAACTTTAGTCCTCCATCTACTGCTGTACCTGTCTTTTGAGGTACAGCATGAATGTGCCCCTATACTCAATCATGAACATTCTCATACTCCTGGTAATATTCTTCACATCCCAGTGACTCTGAAATCCTATAGGTTATCTGAACACAAATCTACAACTCCTACCACCCAATTCCTCATTCTCATCCCACTTAAAGCTCAACCCCAATGTTTCATCCTAATTCAACCCAGCCCTTCCACTGTGCCCTCTGGAATACCTATTCCCTGAGCCACAAATTTTCCTTTATCTTAAATCTATTAATTAGCATCAGCTAATGGCAGTTACCAGGTGTTTAGCAATGCTACTGAAGAGACACATATACAAGACTTTACACAGCTTCAAGGTAGTAAGTGAAAGGAGCCTATCAGATGAGTTTGCTCAGTTACTTTTCTTATTTCAGAGGCTGAGTAATAGGTGATGAGATCTAGAGATTTAGAGGTGCTGAGACCTCAAGATCATGACATGTGGGTCCTGCCTGAAAGAATTAGACCCAAGCCTTCTTTCAGTCAAAGACAAAGTTTATTAAAAATCCACCATATTAGCCAGACTCTTAAGGAATCTGAGTACCTGTGAGCTATTGGCTAGTTGTAAAAACCTAAGCAGTGGCTAGATTATAAGAATCTGAGCACCTAAATGGAGACAAGATGCTTTTATATACAGAAAGACTGTGGGAGGGATCTAGGAGTGTCCAAGTAGTCTTGGGGATTGTGAGGTAATAGAATGCCAGGGACTTGGACCATGTGGCCAAAGGAGAATGGAGCCTAGATAGGATTAAGGGTGGGAAGTGGTCATAGGGAGGTAAGATAATGGAGGGCTAGGCTAGGTTAAGGGTAACAGAATTGGGACATTGAGGGTAGCCACAAGGAAAGGCCAGAGATTTGGCCACCTGGGAAAGTCCAGGGTTTTTTCATTTGATTATTGCAATAGCCTGCTGGTGGTTCTGCTTATCTAAAGTCTCTTCCCACTCCAATCTACATTCAGTCAGTAAAGTGATTTACCTAAAACACAGGTCTTATCATGCCACCCTCCCTCTTCCCCTTCTCAATAAATTCCAGTGGTTTCCTATTGCCATCTTCTATGGGAGACCTTCCCTGAACCTTCTTAATTCCAGTTCTTTCCTTCTTGTAGTTATTTCCTATTGATCCTAGATATAGCTTGCTTTGTATGTATTTGCTTAAATGTTGTCTCCCTCAATATATTGTAAGCTCCTTGAGGACAGGAATTGTCTTTTGCCTGTTTTATTTTTTTTTAGGTATTTCCCAGAGCTTAGCAAAGTGGCTGGCACATAATAGATTCTTAATGAATGTTTATTAATTGATTATTTGATTTACTGATCAATATTACTCTCTCTCTACTCAAATAATATTCTATTTATAGATCTGTCCAAATACTTTATTTCCCTGGCTGAAAGTAATCTCCTTGATAACAGAGGCTATTCTTTTTGTCTCTGTATCTGTAGGCCTAGTACAATGCCTTGCATATAGTAGATAGTTAATAAATGTTTCTTTTTTTGTATTGAATTGAAATGAACTAAGAATAGTAGTCTGTTTCCAGTTCTGGAAGAGATGCTAGCTAGCCCCTTGGAACAGAGCTCTTGGGGAAAATCAACCAATAAAAACAACAAAACAGAACCATTCTTCAGTATTCACATGTAGTGGAACATATTTCTTCCACATCCTCATAACCACAAAGAGAACTTTTTTCATTTGTTGTGCTCTCATCTGTTGGCCCATAGACTGCAGCCATAAACTTAATCAGCTACCCTGATAATAATGTGTGCTATTAGTCACAATGAAGCTTGGGTATCAAAGTCTATTATTTAGTGTGTACAAGTTCAGTACTTCAAAATGAATTTAAAGTGTCAAAAATGCCATATTCATATAGGAAAATAATGTTAACATTATTATTTAATAACTTAATATGGCTAGGTGTCACAAATTAGGAAACATACTTACAGATTGAAGTCTGCTTCTAGTTGGGCTACCAGGATGGTGACAATACTGAGACTGTGTCATTAAAAAAAAAGATTGGTAGATAGATCTGAGGTTGTTTAACATGGAGAGGAAAAGAATGGCTCTCAAAGTATTTAAAGGACTAGGACTAAATAAGTTTTTAGTGAATTTTCCCAACTTCATTGGAGACCTTTCAGAGAAAAGTGAATAACTTTATGTCCAGGATGCTGATGATGGGTTTCCTGTTTAAATACATTTTAGATTACTGTAATTCTCCTTCAACATGCTACAAGTAAAAGACTTTGATTCTTTGACTTTTCTAAGATTTCTGTACAAGTGAAATATGTTCTTGTTGGCATTTTTCACTTCACAAGGTAGCCACCAATGTGGCTGTTAAGAGAGGAGGATGATTCCTTAGGGAGAGTAGTCCCAAATCCCAATTCTTCAAGAATATGGAAGAGAGTCACAGAAATTGCCCATCCCTTTGTTTAGAAAATCATGACAATAAATCTATTAATCTCTTTTTTGAGTATATACTATTTTCCAGTGCAAGGTTGTATACAAGAGAAGTAAAAGACTTTGTGACAATCTTCAAGAAACTTAAAATCTACTTAGCAGGGGGAAGAATAGTAGACATGTAAGATTAAATGACAAAGTGTGAGTATAAACAATAAGTAGAGCAGCTGAGAGAATGAGAGAGAGAGACAGAGACAGAGAGAGAGACAGAGACAGAGAGATCAGTGTGGTCTAGAACATTGAGGATGAATTCATGAATGAGGTAAGAATTTAGTCAGGCCTTCAATGACAGATAGGATATGGATAGGTGGACTTAAGAGAGAAGGGAGATGTATACTATTTGGAAGTAACAGCAAAAAATAAAAGATGAGAAAGGAATGGAAACAGTCCTAAAGAGAATGTTGATCTGAACGAAGCAAAAGCAAATGTTAAAGAAAAGTGGGGGGTTGTATTAGATAGGTCTAAGTTATTTTAGATCTTTAAAATCAGGTAGAGAAGTTTAGATTTAATGTTATAGACAAAAAAAGAGTCATTTTATATTCTTAAGTTTGAGTGACATGATTGAAGTGGAGTTTTGGGAAAATGTCTAATAGCAGTATGAAGGAAAGATTACAGGGGAGGAAAAAAACCCTGCCAAGGTAGGGATCAGATAGTGATCTTCTCCAGAAATCTAGGTCCCAGTCTTGTCCAGTCAAGTGAAAATGAATGAATGAGTGGATGAAAGTTTGAATGAATGAATGAAATAAGGACCTTGGCTTAATGTTGCAATGAGAATTCACAGCACAGTTAAGTCTATGAAAGACTTTTCAAAGGAAGAGTCTAAAGAATTTGCTGACAGATAATCGATGAGAGGGGGAAATTTTAATGACGGCATTGAAATTCATACCATGGAGAGTAGAAATTGAGAGCAGGATGAGAGGATCCAGTTTGTGGAGGAAAATGAATATTTTATTATGCTGAGTTTGTGGCTAGCTAGGCACTCAAATGGAAATGTCCTATTGCTAGTCAGAGATTTGGGAATGAAGTTAAGGAGAGAAGTTAGAGCCACAGATATGAATTTTGGACACCCTTGGGAAGGTGGTAATTGAAGCCTTGGAAATGAACAAAATCATCCAGGGAACTAAGGCAGAGGGAGAAGAACAAAAGACCAAAGACAAAATCTTGGGATAAGAGAAGGAAGATGAATGAGAGAAAGAAGTGTCCAGAGAAGAAAGAAGAGATCTAAGAAAGGGCTATATGGTGGAAGCCAAAAGAAGAGAGTCTCCTTGGAAATGGGTATTAGAAAATAATGTGGAATGACAAAAGTACTGGGATTTGGTATGAATGGGATCATCAGTACCTTAAAGAGAACAGTTTTAATAGTTTTACAGTGTGAAGTTAAAATGCAAAAATTAAGAAGAGGATGTAGGCATAAGGATTGGAGTTAATAAGATAGACTAAATATTTGAATTTGACTCTAAAAGGATGGAAAGATACTAGTCAGAAGAAGCAGGTGAAAAGTGCATATATGATATGGTCCTTTAAAATGGAGATAAAACAAGCATTTTAGAAGAAATTAATGAATCAAAGCAAAAAGCATTTTTTAGTATTAGTGACTTCAATATTTTGAACGGAGAATTGATCCCTCCCCCTTTCTAGAATATTAATGTATTATTAACAGGCTGTGTCTTTCTATGTCATTAATAAATTATTTTTCCATTGACAATGAAGAAAAATTTTAAAATACTTTTTAAGAAAAATGAAAACTCAAAATAAGGCATACAACATAAAGGAGATTAGTAAAAGAATTTTCTATTTTCTATGGTAAAACACATTGTGATAGTGATGGGGTATGGGCCCAAACCAAGACCTTTACCCCTTTCCCCAAAAAGAATTTGGGTCCTATTTGTCTAAGGGATTCTCCTAGAATTCTCCCACTTGATCAAGGAGGTTTCTGAAGTTCCCCTGAGGCTATAATCCTATCAACTGGCCTTTCATTATTGCCTATGCCCAATTTCCCAATTCTCTGTTACCATTAACAGAGCCTAACCCTCCATTGTCTTACCTCCCTATGGCCCCTGACTACCTCCCACCCTTTACCCTATCTAGACCCCTTTCTCAACCTCCCAGTCACTCCCATCAAAATCCTTCCTAGTTCCCTCCCACAGTCTTTCTGTATACAAGGTCCATCTCATCTCCGTTGAGGTACTCGGATTCCTTAAGAATCTAGCCAATAGCTCACAAATGTTCAGATTCCTTAAGAGTCTGGCCAATATGGAGGATCTTTAATAAACCTTGTCTCTAGCTGAAAGAAGGTTTGGGTCTAATTCATCTGGGCAGGACCTGCATGTCATGATTTCAGAATCCCAGAACCTCTAAACCCCTAGACCTCATCAATAGTAGTCTTGTAATATAGTATTCTAAAGTATTATCATCATTAAATTACCATGAAATAGAAAAAAAGAGTAAATACAAAACAGAGATGCAAGCTTGAAAGAAATGTATGAAAAAAAAGAAAGGTAATTTTCTTTTTTTAATGGAGAAAGGCTATTTATCTTTTTAAAATTATTTATTTATTTTTAACATTCTTTTCTTTTTAAATTTTGAGTTTCAAATTCTCTTTCTCCCCATTTAAAAGGCAAGCAAAATTATACCAATTATGTATTTGAAATCAAGCAGAACATATTTCCATATTGGACATATCACTTTTTTGTGATATGAAAATTATTTTTTGTAATAAGAAAAGTAAAAGAAGTGAGAAATTATACTTCAGTTTGCACTCAGAGTTCATCAGTTCTCTCTGTGGAGGTAGATGGCATTTTTTCATCATGTGTTCTTTGGAATTGTCTTGGATCATTATATTGATCAGAGTAGCTAAGTGAAAGGTAATTTCTTATGTGATAAATTACATAGTAAATAGAGCTAGAAAAATTATAACTAATATTTTTAGCTCTTGTTCTGATTTTTAAAAAGTAGGACAGTAAACTCTTTGGCAGAACTGTTGAAAAAAATTGGTAAATAATGCCATTCTCCTAACTCTCAAATTTGGAATTGCTTAATACTTGAACTAAGTCATAACATTCACTTAATATATACTTGCAATACTTTGTCTAGAGCTACCTTATTAGGTAGACAAAGATATCATTCGAACCACCTAAACTTTAATAGCCTATTTGTGATATAAAAATAATTTTGAAGTCAATGAAATTTGACTTAGAAGAGAGTGAAGAGATCAGACCTATTCTTTTTTTATGACCTTATCTAGTCTTTGAAAATCCTGATATCATATCTTTGTAATACTTGAAGAATTTATACATTTTTTTCACAAAGAAGAACAACTTTCTGAACTGTTTCTGTACTCTTGAATCTGTGTGACTCTGTGTTCTGTTTGCAAAGATGTTAAAACAGGATTAAACTGGCCCACATTTTGCATCTATTTAGCCATTTCCATAAACTTCACCTTATATTATATGGGTTTAGCTTTTCAAATGAATGAGAGTAGAGAAAGGTTATATGCAGGTGTGAAAGCAAGTAATTTGTTCAGCCCAACAAGATCAAAAGATGAGACCATTGGTATGATTTTGTTTTGACCCTAATGATATTTCCCTCTGGTGGATCTACACTTCACCATTGAGATACCATTTTAAGGAACTCTTTCTTGATCGAGTATAAGGAATTCCTTTGGCCTGGGTATAGGTTAGGACATTGAAACTTAAGTGAGGATTCATAGTCAAGATTCAATCGATCATCTACATTGAGGTATCAAAAGCCAGTCATGCAGCGTTGCTGGGAAGATATTGGTATTAAAAAGAAAGATTTTCCACAGAAATCATCTACATCTTATATACCACCATTTTGAATCAGGAAAAACTCAAGAAACATCATATACAAAAACTACAAAATGTATAAACTAGGCAATAACTTCTTAGGAAATTTAACAGCTTTTCATAATCTGGACAGTGTGGGCACATTTCATTCATTTGGTTTTTCTCACTTTAGAATCTACTAATCATTGAGCTTATTTTCTTCACTGATTTTCTAGAGTTTTCTAGGTCAAGCATTATAGCTTCAGTAAATAGATACAATTTTTCCTTCAGTTTCTGATGTTTATTCTTCTATTTTTTTCTCCTGTCAATGATAAAACTAGAATTTCTAGTATTATGTCAAATAATAGTGGAAAAATTTTATATACAAATATATATGTGTGTGTGTGTATCCCCATGATATTATATGTAGTATATATATATATATATATATATATATATGTATATATATATGTATGTTTGTTTGTATGTATGTGTAGATAGATATATATATACACACACACGCGGAGCTTCCAAATACAGAACAAGGATATACAATGCTAGTATTGGTGATCTCCTTCCTTGTTTATCGTCTTCCTCAAGGAGACTCCATTAGGTAATCAGTTGGTCAAGGGGTGACTTAAGTGACCTACCTGGGTTTGAGGAATCCATTAGTTGTGAGGAAGCAAAAAATCTCTTGTGCCGCTCCTTTTATAAGTCCATAGGATTGCCAACTGCTAAGCTAGTATCTATTTAATGCTTTAAGTTTTGCAAAGTGATTTACTTGTAATATTAGTAATAATATTAAAAATAGTGATAGCTAACATTTATAGAGGGATTATTATGTGCCAGGCGCTGTGCTAAACATTTTACAATTATCATCTCGTTTGATTCGTCCAAGGACCTTGAGAAGTAGGTGTTATTATGATCTTTGTGTTATAGATGAGAAAACTGAGTCAGAGTTTAAGAGACTTGCCCAGTTGTCACACAGTTAATAAGTGTCTGAGGGCAGATTTGAACTCATGCCTTCCTAACTGCAGGCTCAGTTCTCTATCCACTGTGCCTGATAGTAATAGGCAGTAATAGCTAGCTAGCATTTTATATAGAACTTTCAGATTTGCAAAAGACTTTGTAAATACTGCAACCATGTTAAGTAGGTGTTATTATTGTCACCTATATCTTACAGGGGAGAAAACTGAGGCAGAGAGGATAAATGATTTAGTACAACTTATCAGTACCTAAGATGGAATTTGTATTGGTCTTCCTGACTCCAACTTCATTGCTCTATCCACTTCACAGCCTATCAGGGCAAAGTCTTTAAGTACCCTTGAAACAGAGAAGCTTCTGTGCCTTACCTGTTAATGTGGCAGGATTTAGGATGGGCAATTTTCTTTTAGTTTCCATGAGACTTGAAATTCTCTCTGAGCCATAGGACCTGCTAACTCTTTTGTAATATAAATAGGTATAGCCATAGATAGGCCACAGATCCCCCTAGTGACAATGTGGAAACAAATTCACCTCTCTGAGGATCACTTACCTCATCTTTAAAATGAGGATGACAAATACCTATAGAACCTACAAGTTAACAGCACACAGAGTTGTGAGATGCAAAGAATCTAGAATAGGTAAAGTGCTTTGTAAACTTTAATGTACTTTTTGCATATCAGTTATTATTGAGTATGCTGAGAATCAAGTCCATGAGACACATGAAAATTGACACCAGGCCCTCGTGGGCCCTGTCTTCAGGTAAGCCTGAAGAACACAGCCCCAGTGATTGGCTATTTAGAGTCATGTGATATGAAAGGGCACTGAAAGCAGTCAGGACAACAGAATATAGCTTACCAGAGCTTCCAGAATTGTCATCCTCTTTGAAGGTTCTATTAATGAGATATTGTGCTGATCTGATGCACCTGCAATGGGACATTAAGGAGCTTTTTTGCTCTTACACACACATAAAGGCATACACAGGGCCTGGGAGCTAACAATTGCAAAGCTAGGGCTTCAAAGCAGTCTCACTCAATTTCTGTTTCAGGGTCACAATTCCACAATTGTCATGACAATTCTGTGACAACACAGAAATATGCAAGTTTATTCCCCATCATATAGCTGTTATACACATTAGGACAGCACAGAGCATCTGATGTTATAAGTGCAGCCAAGAAACTGATGAAGGGTCAGAGCTTTTACACGGAATGACAGAGTCTCATGAGTGCATATCTGATTAGCTCCTTACTTTTGAGATCACAAGGAAATAGTTACCAATTAGCAAGTTTGCATGAGACATTGAAGTTTCTGCATGGGACTTTCTAAGTATAGACACCTCAAGGAAGGGAAAGGGGTAACAGGGAAGAGTTGTCATTGTTTAGTTGTTTTTTTTTATCATGTCACCTCTTCAGGAACCCTTTTGGGATTTTCTTGGCAAAGAAACTGGAATGGTTTGCCATTTCTTTCTCCAACTCATTTTGAAGTAAACAGGCTTAAGTGACACTAGGGTAACACAGCTAGTAAGTGTTATGTGTCTGAGGCCACCTAGCTGCCCACTGAGCCACCTAGCTGCCCCTAAATCAGAATTTCAAGCCATGTCCTATGACTTTATATCCAGTGCACTTTCCACTTTAGGATGCTGCTTAAATGGGGTTCATTTTGATTGCTGGGAGGTAGTGGGGAGGTTAGGAATGTAGATAGCTGCCCAGATGAATGAGATGTCATGGGAGAGGAAGAGGTAGCCAAGGGTGAGGATGATGGAATTAGGGGCTTGGAGATGTCACTAGGAGTATAGAACAGAACACTGAGCAGGTGGTACTGACGTCACCTTCTTCATTTTTTTTTTTTTTGCAGATGGACAGAACAGTTCTCTAGAGAATGGATAATACAATAAAAAAAAAAAATTGAGTGCTTGTTATTTGCCAAGCTCTGTACTAAGCATGGGAATACAAATTAAAAAGTGAGATGGCCCCTGCTGTCAAGGAACTCACACTCTAATTTGGGGAGAAAATATAAATAAGAGTTTCCCTGAAACATGGATGGAAAGATGCAAAAGTTCTAAGGGTATAACCATGGAGCAGTTGGCCGGGTTCAGAAGTCCTTAGAGTACTTTCACAGGTCAGGTAAGAGTGTGCAGCACAGGAAATGGTAAGGCCTGTGGTTCTTATACTTTATGAAGAAAGAGATCATGTCTTATTTAAAATTTGTAGCTTCCCCACTGCCAAGAGCAGTACTCTACACACAGTAGGTATTTAATGAATTTTAAACAAAGGAATTACTTGCAGAAAAAGTGAGGCCATAATGAACCATCCACTCTAGGCAACTCCACTGAGCCATTTCTGGGTTCAGCTCTCCCTGGGATTGCAAGACTTGGATCTGTCACATCTGGTATCTTGAAGAGGTTCATTAGCATCGCTTATGAGGCATACTCAAAATTAAATGGCATGACAAAATTTCTAACAATGAAGGCCTGGAAGGCAGCCATTTTGCCAGCACTGAAGCAGTGTTTGAAGTGATATAGGTCTCTTGGGCTGGAAGTTTGTTGGAGATGGCAGCAACAGAAGTCAAGAACCAAGTGACTTCTGGGTACTGAAGTGAAATGAAGTAACTACAAATAAGACAGGATGATGTAATTCTCTAGAGGAATAACTTAGAATAATTTGAAGCGGTAAAAGCACTGGATTGGGAGTCAAGACACCTGGATTCCTTGCTGAATCAGACCTCGAATAGCTGTGTGTAACCTTCCCTCTCTGAGACTGTGATCTCATCTGTTAATTGAGAAGAGAGAGCTGGACTTGCATCCTGTGATTCCCTTCTAGCAATTCTATAATTCCATTTGATTAACCCAACATGAGGCAGGTGCAGAATCACCATGGAATGTTGGGAACCACCACCAGCTGACAGACCAGACCCTCTTGAAGGCAGCAATAGCAGAATTTACTAAATTAATAGGTTATCACTGAGAAAAAATAAGCACAGCTAGAAATGTAGAAAGGCTTTAGAAAAAATGATGACAACTCAAAGCAAAAGAAAAGCTTAACATGTACTCCATGGCATAATTATAATTTTCATTTATAATGTATTTTAAGGTTTACACAAGAAGAGGCATCATGGCAGAGTGAATACAGAGCTCCGCAGTCAGAAAAACCTAGATTTGAGTCCTGCTTCTGACACATTCCAGCTTCAGGATCCTAGGCAAAACACTCAGAATCTCAGTGTCTCGAACATCTCCCTAGGACTATACGTTGCTGAACAAGTGCTGATATGTGTTGGAACAGAGACTTAAATCAGTGGAAGTTTCCTAAGTCAATAAAATTGCACAAAAACACATACACACAAGGTTTGAAAAAGAGTTTAAATCTATTATTTTATTTAAGTCTTTGAAAATCTCTGGTGAGGTAGGTGCTATTATTATCCTCATTTTGCTGATGTAGTATGTAAGAAAGGTTAAATGACTTTCCAAGGGTCACACAGCTACTAAGTTTGATGGTCATAGATCATAGATATTTACAAGGAGGTTTAAATCCAATTTTTCCTCACTTCACATCCAGCTTCACCAGTTACTATGTCACATGACCTCTGATGAGTCTTGACTGACTAAATGTCCTAAAGACAATGGACTCTCTTTACAACCTGACTCAGACACATATGAGCTAGAGGCACTGGCGTGTTCACATCACAAGGCAGAATAATTTCCTGTGAAATTTAGTGGTGTTTTTCATTTGAAAGCATCATAGATTTGGAATCCACTAAATGGTATTAAATAAGTTTTCTTGAGGAATTTAATAATAAATCAGGTTTATAAATTCAACCTCTAAAATACATGAACAAACATTGCTTTATTAATACAATTTATAATAAAGTCTTTTCTATAGCTTAAATTTTAGTGTTCCCATATAAATTATGCTATAAAGAATGTTCATTTTTATTATTTGGAATATATATGTATAGACATACATATATACTGTTATATAATATACATTTTAATAATATAAAATATTGTTATAGTTTGTGCATATACATATATACATATGTGTATGTATATACATATGTACAAACTAACAGTATTTTAATGAGTTTTTAGCTTTAGAATGTTCAAAGTGTTCCTATTTTTTTGGTTTGACATGTTTACTTGCTTTTCTTGAAGAAATGTTTTACATTTTAAGGTAACTGAGTCAATTGGGAGACTCGCCAATTTCACCATTTGTGGCATAAAGTATTTGCATTAGTCACTACAGTAAATGTGTGTATGGTGTGTGTGTGTGTGTGTATGTTTGTGTGTGTGAAAGAGAGAGACAGAGACAGAGATGAAGACAGAGACAGAGACAGAAAGAAATGGAGACAGAGAAAGAGAGGGAAATAAGCATGTTTTGGTTAGAGGAAGAGATTCTGTTAAACTGAATTAAAGTACTAATAAAAGCTAATTATGTTGGATAAACATTTCTTTGGATTCTAAAGATTTCATTACTTCACATACTCTTTGAGTGTTTCAACTGTGCCTTATTTCCTAGTGCCTAGCACAATGCAGTGCATATGACAGTAGCTTAATAAATGTTTATTAAATGACTGAATAGAATTAATTATATCTCTATTCTTAAATATGATGTGTCTATCTCCAAAATCCCTTGAAGATTGAAACAATAGAATTCCCTTTAATATCATACTGAGAAATTAGTACAAGGCTAAATAATTAGAGTGGACAATAGTGCTGAAATGACATTTTCTATGAAAGCCTTACAGAGTGTAATTTCTCTTTAGGGCATACTGAACACATTATCCCTAACTTCAGTGTTTCTGTTATTGTTAATTCTGTAGTAACCAAAACTGAGGACAGTCACCTCATCTTAAAATGATTATTTCAAAAGATGAGAACTCTCAAATTTCTTTAGGGTTTAAGTCATGACTAATTTAAACCAAGTTTATTGCAAGCTTTATGCTTTACTGTCTTTTTGATTTTATTTTCCTATTGAAGAAATTTTTTAAAAAGTTCCTTAATTACTCATTTAGATTTTGCATTAGATATATGATTCTTTCTTTGGGTAGCTATGTTCAGAGGATTGGATAAGCAGTCTGGAGAGGAATAAAAAGACCAATAAGTTTCTGTACTTAAGGAGCCTAAGATCTAATAGAATTTTTTTATCATAGTATTTAGAATTGGAAGGATCCTTAGAGAATATCTCATCCAAATCCCTTGTTGTTCATCCTTTGCATCTGAGGAGGGATTTGAACTCAAGTCTTCCTGATTTTAGGCCCAGTATTCTGAACACTGGGTCATCTAGCTGCCATCATATTTCTTTCCATTTAAAAAATAAGCACACTGTTATTGCAATAAATATTTTAGTTTCAAGTCTAAGTTATTTAAGTCATTATTATTATTATTATTATTATCTATGTAATCATAGAATTATAATGTAATTATATAAATATGGATAGATATAGATATAATTATCCATGTAATGGAGGTAACTCCAGGCCCTTTCCGATGTTCTCTCTATGATGAGGATACTAGAGTATTGTTAGCCATAGAATTGTGATGATATTTGCAATGAAAGTGCTTTCAAGAGCTGGATTGGACAGGTAGAAACAGACAGTTTGTAACTGGTTCCATTTGCCTAATGGCATGTTGAAGAGGAATCTCCTTGATTGACTGTGGAGGCCTTCAAAAAGTCCTGTAAGTCTCACTTACAGTCTCTTTGCCTCAGTGCTCTTGGAGGAGCTCATTGACTGGTAAAGGGAGTAGAGCCTATTCAGGTTTGTGAATTCAAAAGATTTTACAGAAGTTTCCAAATTTATTTAGTTTACTGTCCCTCTTTAAAAAGAAAATTACTCAGCACCCCCACCCCCATTCCTGGAAATCTACTTTCTTTAACCCTTTTATGTTTTTTTTTAATTTGTATCATTTCAAACTACTACTGCCCCCCTGGATCATTCTAGCACCCCCAGGAGGAGGTATCACCTACTTTAAGAATCTATGGACCCTTGGCATCCTGTCATTCCAATCTGGGCCTTGTAAGACAGAGCAACATCATTGCCCTAAGGAGCAAGGAACAACTTTTAGGAGGGATCATCAGGTCTCAAGCTTTGCAGTAGGTGAGATAATGGCTCATTCAACAGTAATACATCACTGTGGTGGGACCAATGCTATGTAGAAACTGATTTAAGTTTTGAGCCTGCTCCTCCACAGACCAAAGTGATAAAAGGGAGAGTTATGCCCCTGAATTTTTTGGGAGAGAAGGTGTTTTTCTTGCTGTATCTTTGAGATAATTATCCCTTTAAAAAACCAATTGATGTTAACTGGTTAAATGGAACTAGGATACTATTCACTGGCCTCTAACAAAGGTAAAGAGGTACACACACAGGCACATATTGCTTCACACCTGTGTTTAGAAAAATCTAACATTTACAACAGCCTGAGCTTTTTGCCTAATCTTACATTGATAGATATAAAGAGAAATATAAAGACAAATAAATATAGATGCACATTTGTGTGACAATAACTGTAAATATATAAATATACTTACATAGAAACATCTATATTCTCCTCAGGCTTAAAACAAGCTATTTATTTTAACAGGTTTTTGCACTAATTTTTGGCTATCCTTGAATTAGTAGCATGAATTAAAATTGGTTACAGTCAATTATGTTCTGAAAATATTGCTGTAATCTGCTTGCAATGATTTTTATCTAAACATTTGGAAGCTATATTTACTGGTGAGATTCATCTAGAGTTCTCTTTCCCTGTTTTGTCTTTTCCTGTTTTGAGCACCAACATTATATTTTTTCAGGTAACTTGATTTTTTTTTTCTTGATTAGGTTAGCTGATGATTTACATTTAAAAAAAATCTTAGTCTTATTAGTCATTTTTATTCAAATTGTTTCAGAATCTTTTACTTTCAGCTTTATATTCTGATTTTCAAGATTTCTTCTATTATACCTGTTTTAAGGTTGCTAATTATTTGGAGTCCTCTCCAGAGTCATTTATAATCCCAAATATGAAGGCTCCTCAAATGGAGGTCCTTTCTTGTATCTCCCTTCTTGTCATACTGGTCTATAATGCTCAAAGTGGGGAAGTCAATGATCAATCAGTCAGCAAATATTTGTTAAGGAGCTCCTACTTTCCAGGCCCTGTCCAAGGTCCTGGAAATAGAAAGAAGTGTATAAAACAATATTTGTCCTCAAGGAGTTTTCTTTCTATATCATTTCGTTCTCTCTCTCTCTCTCTCTCTCTCTCTCTCTCTCTCTCTCTCTCTCTCTCTCTCTCTCTCTCCCCCTCTCTCTCCCTCTCCCCTTCTCTGTGTGTGTCTCCATCTGTCTTTCTCTCTTTCTCTCTGTCTTTGTCTCTCCCTTCTTCCTCTTGATCCCTCCAGTTTCTCTGTCCAGACAATGTCAATTTTCTCTAGAGATAACTCGTCTTTGAATGTTATTCTGCTATATGAAATGATGGGGAGGGAAGGATGGAAGAAGCTCCAGAGTCCTTTTCTTCTCTCATTGCTACTAATATTTCTTCACTCAATCCACTGCTACCTTTTCAGGCTTCTTCAAACCTACTCATTTATCAGCCCTAATTATTACTTCAAATCTCAATTGGAGGATTTTTCCTCAAGTCACTCAAATTGGGGGAGGGGGAGGGAGAGGCACGAGGATGAAATGAAAGAAGAGAACATGTCAGTATTCAAAGAATTTGGAAGCTTTCAGTAGAGCAATTCACACCTGATCTGGGCTTTGAACAAATGTCATCTTATGGCTTGTAGGGAGAGATTGATACTATTCCTCTTCCTTTGAGTAGACTTGTTTTTTTTTCCTAACTGAAATGATATATGATCCACTCACTTGTCCCATTCAAACACTATGTATATGTGTGTGTGTGTGTGTGTGTGTGTGCAAAATATATACTCATTGAGAAGATGCTGTAGTGTTTAGAAACATGACACAATCAATAAAAATGTCAATTGCAAATAAGAGAATTTAGAGAATCTCACCATGGAGAGAGTCTCTCTTCCATTTGATCTCTGCATAGGGCATCTTCCATGACAGGATGAATACCTTTAGTGAGCACACATCTCTCCCTGCTAAATGTCGCCATATGATCTTAATAATCACAAGACCATTGAACACAGTTATCTCTGTGGTTGCACTTATCAAGGAACATTTTATGATCTTAACATATATATGACAGACTCCTTGTTGGAAGAAAGCCTTTAGGACCATACGTTACTATGCCTAGCCAAAAGCTTTTTTTTTTTGTGGCCAAAACCAACAAACACAGTGTGATCTTGTAACCTTTTCAACTTTCAGTCAACTGCGTGACTTAAAAGGTCCAGTGTACTAAAAAAAATTTTACAAAGGAAAACCCAAAATATATAGGCATAATGCTCCTATACAGGATAAACCAAAAGACTAAAAAATATATATTTTCCAGACTGTGATGGGTAATTAGATGGTTTTGAGATACTTAATCTGTACATATACACAAACATCATATAAAGATAATTAGTTAGGCCCTGAAAAGAGAAAAAGGAAATAATAGTCTGAAATGCAATTAGGAAATCATGCAATACTTCTAATGACTCTGAGTTGTTCTTTAACACAAAAATCTTTTGTTTTTTAACATGGTCTTCTGTTGATATAAATTGACTGTAAATCTTAGAACACCATAGTTTTTGAATAATCATAATTGCAAGTGACCAAAAACCAATGACACAAAGCTGAGAGAGATAGCTAATACCCTGGATAAGAGTCAACATCCAAAATAATTTTGACAGGTTAAAGTTATGGGCTAAATCTAATAAAATGAAACTAAATTAGGATACATGTAAAATTTTGGACTTGGGTCCAAAAATCAATTTCACAAGTACAAAATGGGAGAAGGATAGTTAAAAAAAAAAGTTGCTCTGAAAAAGATCTTGGGGGGAAGGGCGGGTCCAGTGGGCAACAAATTCAATATAAGTCAGTAGTGACATGACAGCCAAAAAAGCTAATGTGATGTAGGGTGGTCTGAAGAGAGGCATAGCTTCTAGGAATAGATAGGTAGTAGTTCCTATGCATTTTGCCTTTGTTTGATCTATTTGCAAAATTGTTTTCATTTAGGGATACCATGGTTTAAGAAGGACATTGATAAGCTAAAATTATCTATAAGAGAGTGAATAAAGGTGTTAAAGGTTTTTAGGTCCATGCTATTTGAGGAACAGTTGTCGGAGCTAAGCCTGATTAGCCTAGGACTCAGGAGGGACAATTTAACTATCTTCAGGTATTAGAAGGACTATCATGTGGAGGAGGGCTTAGAATTCTTCAGTTTTGCCCCATAAATTAAAACTAGGAGCAACATGTGGAAGCTATAAAGATGTCACTTTAGGCTTAAGGTCAACAAAAAATTCCTGACTACTTGAGATATTAAAAATTAGGATCAGCTCTCTCTAAAGATAGTTTCCTCATCCTTGGAGGTGTTCAAACTGACTGGATAACTTTTTTTAGGGTAGGTTATGGTAGGGATTCCTTACACATGTGCGCTGGAAAGTGTGGCCACTTAGGCCTATCTAGCTCTCAAATTCTCTGATTTGAGAAAGGCTGTAGCATATTTCCAAAGATGAACTATGTTCAAGAAGTAATCTCTAAAATATGAATAGGGTAAGGGATTGGACCTGTGATTTCAATGGTATATTGAACGGCCTAGTGGGGAAATGCCCTCTGCTTCTTTTCAATTTATAATATTAACAAATTGTCTTGAGCACTGAGAGTTTGAGTGACTTGTCCAGGATCACAAGGACAGTATATATCAGAGGTGCGCATAAAGAATATGATTTTGTAAATGAATGATTGGAAAAAGAGTTAGGTCAATTATGACTACCAGATACATCTATCCAGCCATAGTCTTTTTTTTCTGAGCACCAGTCTTATATCACCAACTGGCCATTGGACCTTTAAAACTTGATGTGCCATAGATAACTCAAGCTTAACATGTCTAAAGCAGAACTTATTATATTATTCCCAAAACAAAATCATATATAGTATACACATACATATATACACATACAATACTTACATGTACACACAAGTATATACAGTATGTATATACATCTGTGCACAATACATATATGTATGTTCAGTGTGTATGTATATGTATGTGTGTGTGTTTTCTTGTATGTATACAGATGTATCTATATACCTATAAGTATTCAAAGACACCACCATTTTTGAATCATTCAGGTTTGCACATTTGATATAATCCTCAACTCAACTCCTTTTATTCACCTCACTTTTCATTTCAGTTGCCCAAACTAGTTTCTACTCACTACAATTGTTCCCACATGCCTTTTTCCTTCTATCCTTACAGCCATTAGCCTATGGGTCCTTATCATCTCTTACTGAGACTATTGCAATAAACTTCTAATTGGTCTCAAACCTCTCCCCTCTTTGACATATCTTTAATATATCTCTGGCAGTTATTTTCCTAAAGCATGGATCTTACCATGTCACCATGAATTTATAATTTTATAGCACTTACATTATTTCTGTAAGCATTATTTTGTTATATTTTGGTGAGTCCTATGCATGTGCTAACAGGTTAGCTCCCAGAGAGTTTGTGAATTTTGCAGCTATTTAAAATGGAGGGTTTTTTTTAAATTTTTCTCCTGGATTTTGTTGTTGTTTGTAGTATTATGCCTAAATAACTAATTACATTTGTGCATTTATTTTGCATCTAATACTTTGCAGAAATTATTAATCATCTCATTAGCTTTTTATAATTAATTCTCTGTGGTTTTCCAAGTATGACATCACATCGTCAGCAAAAAGGGATAATTTGCTTCCTTTCTGCCAATGATTACATCTTCAGTTTCTTTTTATCTGTTACTATATCTAGCATTTCTAGTGGTGACTAAAACATTCTTTCCTCACTTCTAATCTTATTAGGAATACAAGTATTTCTTCATTAAAAAATTGTTAGCTGTTGGTCCTAAAGGATTTTTTTAACCAAATTAAGCAATCCATGTTGTTGCTTCTTAGGGGTTTAACATAAATGAGTGTTGTGTTTAGTCAAAGGCTTTTTTTTTCTATTGATATATTAATTTTTTTTGTGGTTTTTAGTAATTAATATACTCAATTATGCTATTTGTTTTCCTAATGTTTAACAATCATTTAATCCCAAGTATATATGATAAACCTAACTTGGATAGAATTAATAACATTTTTGATATATTGATTGTTTCTTTGCTAATTATTAATTTTAAATCAATATTCATAGGTGATATTCTTTTATTTCTTTGATCTATTTCTCTCTAGATTTGGAGTCAAAACCATGTGTATCCATGAAAGTGTTCTATATGTTATCTGCTTTAATTTTCGATAATAATTTATCTAATAAAATTCTTAATTTTTCTTTAAATTTCATTTTAAACTTTTAAGAACTAGGGTTTTTTTCTTCACTCTGGGAGTTTATTTATGGCCTACTAAATTTCCCTTTCTGAGATTAGATTGTTTAAGATTTCTAGTTCCTGATTTGTTAATTTTGTGTTTTATATTTTGATAGATGTTTGTCCATTTTCTTTAAATTCTAATTTTTGCTGGCATATACCAGGGCATTTTAGTTGCATAATTAGTTAGATAATTTCTTAACTTTTATTCCTTTTGCTCTCACCATTTTTACCATTGATTTTTGCATTTTGGTTTTGTTCACTTTCAAAAAGTCAGATCACCTAAAGGTTTATCCAATTTATTTATTTTTGATATATTTCTTTGATGCTCATTTTTGTAATTTTATTTCTTTATTTCTCATTTGAAAATTATTTCACTTAATTTCAACAACATTTATTAAGTGTCTACTATATACCAGGCATCATTCTAGGGAATGGTGAAACAAAGATAAAAATGAAACAATCCCCTCAAAGTGCTTGTCATCTACTTGGGAGGAAAGAACCAATATGAGGATAAACCATTATAGGACATATAAAAAATAAATGCAAAGTGTTTATTTGAGACAGTATGGTATAGTGGATAGAAACTTGGCCTTGAAGATAGGAAAACCAGGTACATGTCTTATTTCTGACACATACTGACTCTGTCACCCTGAGTAATTCACTTTATGTTTCAGTGTTCTAGGGAAATCTCTAAAAGTACAAATTGTAGAGAAGGTGCTGACATGTACTAGTAGAGTACTTTTCTTCCCATTGGAACACCCTTTACTCATGAAATCACAATCCCAGACCTATCATTATCTCATAAATACAAAGTAATCTGGAATGGCACTAACCCTAGAGGAATTAGGAAAGG
The DNA here is from genome assembly GCF_900497805.2 of Vombatus ursinus. Classification (NCBI taxonomy): domain Eukaryota; kingdom Metazoa; phylum Chordata; class Mammalia; order Diprotodontia; family Vombatidae; genus Vombatus; species Vombatus ursinus. The sequence continues at coordinate 3,402,721 of NW_020949613.1, forward strand.
AATCTCATAGGAAGCCCCATGTGAAGTAAGCTGTTGAGGGTGCTAGCAATTTCAAAATGTGGAGATTCCAGGCCTGTGTATAGGCACAGCAGTGAGAAAGGGAAGATTATGAAAAATGAATAGCAATTAGGCTAACTTGCCTGGAATGGAGAGTGCATGAATCCTAGTAATAAGAAATTAAGAAAATGGAAACATAGGTTAAATCAGATTGTAAAGGAATTTCTATGCCAAGAAGAGGAAGTTAAATTGTATCTGAGAAACAGTAGGGAGTCACGAGAGATTCTTGAGGGGAATGATGTGGGCATGCACATATTATAGGAATATCAGTTTTGAAGATTTGTATAGGATAATTCAACAGAGGGAGTGACTAAAGGCAGAGAAACTAATTAGGATATACTCGATTTTCTTTCTTTTTTTTGACCCTCAATTTATAATAAATTCTATTTTGGATATGTTGATTCTGAGATGTCTATTTGACATATAGGTTGAGATGCCCAGAAGGCATTTGATGATATTGGATGATAGTTCAGAAAAAGAGATGAGAGTTAGATACGTAATTATGCTAGTTTCCTTGGGACATGCACTGTAGGAACTAGAGTTATATGAAATCTGTTTGGAAAGACAGGATGGAAATAGATTGTGAAAGACTAAATCCAATCCAGAGCAGTTTATATATTATCATAGAAATAATAGAGAGTTACTAAAGCTTCTTGAGCAGGAAAGTGACTTCTATCTTCACAGAGGTAATAACTGAACCTGTAAGAGCTAGTGAGATTTCCAAAAGAGTATATAGAAATAGAAAAGGGACTAAAACAGAGCCTTGGATCATACCCACACATAGTAGTTGTAACATAAATGATGGTTCTGCAGAGGAAACTAAGGAGTATTAGTAACAGAAGTAGGAGGGTAATCAGAACACAAAGATACAAAAAATGCAGGAACAGAGATTACTTAGAAGTAGGCTGGTGAATAATGTCAGATGCTTCAGAGATGTCAAACAGAATATGTACTGAGGAAAGACCGTTGGATTTAACTATTAAGAAATAGTTTTTAGTAAGAAGCCAGATTGCAAGGGGTATAGAATTGAGTGAAAACTGAGGTAGTTCAATTGAGGTGGTTTTTACTAGGACTTTGTTAAAGGGAAGAAAAATATGAGAATATAATCTCGGTGGATGGTGGTAGGATTGAATATTTTTTGAAAGGATTGGAGGGGGGCAGCTAGGTGATGCAGTGGATAGAGCACCAGCCCTGGAGTCAGGAGGACTTGAGTTCAAATCCACCCTCAGACACTTGACACTCACGAGCTGTGTGACCTTGGGAAAGTCGCTTAACCCCATTGTCTAGCAAAAAAAAGAAAGAAAGAAAAGGAGAAATCTCAGCATGTTTACAGGTAGCATGGGAGAACATATTGAAAAATTGAAAGAATATAGGGATTATTGAAGGGACAAGCAACTGTAGGAGGCAAGAGAGGATGGGATGTAGAGGGCTGGTCTTGGCAAAGAGAAGGATTAAAGAATTACTGTCTCCAAGACTGGAGGCTGTAGAGGCCATCTAGTCAAAACTATCTTATTTTACAGATGAAAAAAACTATAGTTTCAGAAGTTGTGATTTACCCAAGACCACACATAGAGTAAGTAGAAAAACCAGAATTTGAACCAAGTCATTGGACTACAAATTCATTAAGCTTTTCAATGCATTATACTCCTATGAACTTTTCAATTTGATCACTTTGATCTTGCCATCCTCATGTATCATACTTTTTACTCCCCACAGTATAGTTCATGCTATTCATTCTGCCATACCTGAAATATCTGCCTTCTACATCTTTATAAATGATCAATTGTAGTTTTGCATTTTGATTTCTCTCCCAAGATAAAGCTTAAAATGACCAAGACTTGTTAAAGCAAATCTGGCTCCCAAATGCCAAAGACTATATCCTCTTCCACCTAGAATCATCACAGTGTTTCTGTTGGTGGGTACTGCTATATTATCCAGGCAGATGAGGATAACCCCAGCCTCTCTAACTGTATTCATGTCACTATCATCTCAATGGGGACTGTCCATTTAGCATCTTTGGATTCATTTAATCAGCCTTCCTTCTTTATAGTCCTATATCCTCTTAGCTGGGAGGCCTTTTTAGCCTTTACAGTAAGGTAATTGCAAAGGTCATACACCTTCTAGCCTCTTTCAAGTTCAGTACTTTCTATTCTCATTCTGATACTATTTTATTATAAATTAAATTTTCACTCTGAGCACATTCATGAAGTAATATGCATATTATTGCTTACTTGTCTTTAGGGTGTCACCTTTTAGTAGTTAAGTAATGATACTAGATACAATTATGAATCCTTTTAAATTCTTAATTACAATATTTAATTACACTGTTCTCAGTGGTATTTGAGGGTAGTGTTTCTTTTTTTAGGGGCTTTTTTAGGGGTTATTGTGAGAGTGAAACCAAAGGTGGGGGTGATACTCTTAAGTACCACTTTCTGTCACTTTTTCCATGATCTATCCCTGTTATTATTTGCTGTATTCTTTCAAGGAACTTGCTAATTGCCAGTTTTGGCTGATTGCAACCAGTAGGAATTAGTCACACAGTATGAAAAAAAATCATTTTCATCAAAAGCCCTTTGGGCAATGTCCTTTTGAGATAGTATCTAAATGCCACTGACTGTCTTATACCATCGTGAACACTGAGTATGACTATCATCTTTTTGCCAGGATTGATACAGTGAAAAGAAATTAGACTATGAGACTGGGACTGATTTTCAAATCCTTGCTCTATCTCTAATTGGGTGTATGACCTTGGGCACAAATCACTTATCTTGTCAGCTTCTTTATCTCTAAAGGAAAGAGGGCTGAATTAGGTGTTCCATTAGCTCTTTTTCAGCTACAATAATCCTTGAAACCCTTTTTCTTTTATCTATACTCTTGGCCCTCCAGTAAGAATTGGCAGGACTACTGGAAGGCTGTCATTTATCTATTAAACAAACATTGGTTAAGGTATTTTCTTTTTTCTTTTTTTTTTCACACCATACTGCACAGTGAGGCATAGTGCTACTTGCTAGGGAAGATACAAATAAAAGTAATATACCATCTCTATGCTCAATAAGTTTAGAATTTAGTATTTCTTTAATCTCAATAAAGTAGATGACAAGTCCCTAGAGAAAAGTTAGTGTCCCAAGTATGGGAGCAAAAATACTTGGATACATTTGACAGATCAAAAGGTTTGTTGGTTTATTTTTTTATTTGTAAACATCATACCATCTCCAGGTGGCTCAAGAATAAACCAAGTTTTCCTAAAATTAATCATATGTTCAAAAATATTAACATTTTTAGAATAAAGAAAGTATTGAGGTTTGTTAATAAATGATAGCACTTGATTCTTGTGAGTCCAAGATGGAAACAAACTAGTTTGCCTCTGTGACCCCAATCCTATGGTTTTTCAAGAACCTCAAATTGCTTTTCCTTTCTTTTTCCTTAACCCAACTCTTAATCCTCTTCTGATGGAAAGACAGAAAAGCAGAGTTCTTAGTGAAATAGTTCTTTTAAAAATATTTATTTTAAACATCATTTTATTTTTAAATTTTGAGTTACAAATTTTGTCCCTCCCTCCACATCCCTTCCTCACCCACTGAGAAGGTAAGCAAAATGATAAAAACTACACATGTGAAATCACAGTAAACATTTCCATGTTAGCCATATTGAAAAAAAAAAGCAAGGAAAATAAATGAAATTATAAAATTTCACCTAAGTTTGCACTCAAAGGTCATCAGTTCTTTCTCTAGCGGTGGAGAGGACTTTTTTCTTCATAATTCTTTTGGAATTGTTTTGGAAGACAAATCTTTCACAGTTGATCATCATTATAACATTTCTGTCACTGTACAAAATGATCTCCTGGTTCTTCTCATTCATGTTTCATCAGTTCATGCGGATCTTGTCATTTTTTTTCTTCCTGAAACCACCCACCTCATCATTTCTTTTAGCACAATATTCGTCATTTCTGATAGATATGAGGTGGTACTTCAGAGTTGTTTTAATTTACATTTTTCTAATCAACAGTGATTTCGAGAATTTTTTTTTCTTATGACTATAAATAGCTTTGATTCTTTCTCGAAACTGCTTGTTTATATCCTTTGACCATTTATCAATTGAACGGTTCTTATTTGTTTTTATAAATTTGACTCAGTTCTTCACTCAGTATATATTTGAAAAATGAGGTCTTTATCAGAGAAATTTGTTGTAAATTTTTTTTAATATCATTTTATTGTCTATGGTACCTTTTAGCAAAATGTAATTTCCCTGATTAATCTTTTAATTAGGTCTATTTTTGCTTTTATGTTGTCTGAGATCATGATTGCTACTTCTACCTTTTTTACTTCCACTGAAGCACTGCTTCTACTCCAGCCATTTATTTTAACTCTCTCTATGTCTTTCTGATTCAAGTGTGTCTCTTGTAAACAACATATTGTTAGATTCTGGTTTCTAATCTATTCTACTATCCACTTCCATTTTATGGGTAAGCTCATGCCATTTACATTCCCAGTTATGATTACTTACTGTGTATTTCCCTCCACCCCAGTTTCTTCTTCTTCTTCTTCTTCTTCTTCTTCTTCTTCTTCTTCTTCTT
>NW_020949613.1:3407360-3477820 GCF_900497805.2 Vombatus ursinus
CTTCTTCTTCTTCTTCTTCTTCTTCTTCTTCTTCTTCTTCTTCTTCTCTCTGTCTCTCCCCTTGCCCCTTCTCAAAAGTCTATTTTGCTTCTAACCACTGTCTCTCTTAATAGATCCTCCCTTTTATCATAACCTTCCCCTTTCTATTGTCCCCTTCTCCCCTACTGAGTACGTTAGCTTTGTATATACAACTGATTGTGTACAGAGATTCTTTCTTTTTTAAACTGATTCCAATGAGTGATATTCAATTATTACCCATACCCCCCACCCTATTTTCCCTTCCACTGTAAAAGGTTTTATGTGTATGTGTGTGTGTGTGTGCCTCTTTTTTTGTGAGAAAATTTTTCCTATTTTACTTCTTCCTTTCCCCTTCTCCCAGTGGACCCCTCTTTTTCACTCCATTTTTTTGAGATGATTCCAACATAATTAACTTATACCCATGCCTTTTGTCTATGTAAACTTCTTTTAACTGCCCTAATAATGATAAAGTTCTTGTGAATTACATTTATCATTTTTCCACACGGAAATATGCACAGTTTAACCATATTAAGTCCCTTATGATCTCTCTTTCATGTTTATCTTGTTATGCTTCTCCTGAATCTTGTTTTCAAATATCAATTTTTTTTTCAGCTGTGGTCTTTTCATCAGGAATGCTTAGAAGTCCTCTATTTCATTATTTTTTTAAATTTTCTGGATAGAGTTTTCATTTCGGGATTTACTTCAGGAGATGATCAATATATTCTTTCAATTTCTCTTTTGCCCTCTGAATCTAAGATATTGGAACAGTTTTCCTTAGTAATTTCTCTTTTTCATTTTTTCTTTATTGTATTGTTTTTTGATTTTTCATGGAATCATAAGTTTCCAAGTAAGCAATTTCAATTTTAAGCAATTTCTTCATTGAGTTTTTGTGCCTCTTTTTGTATTTCACCAGGTCTGCTTTTTAAGGAGTTGTTTTCTTCAGTGAATTTTTGTACCTTCTTTTTCATTTGGCCTATTCTGTTTTTTAAGTAGTTCTTTTCTTCAGCATATTTTGTACCTCTTTTACCAAGCTGTTAATTCTCTGCTCATTATTTTCTTGCATCACTCCCATTCTTTCCCCAATTTTTTCTCTACTCCTCTTATCTCTCTAATGCTACCAGGAATTCTTGTTGAGCTTGAGTCCAATTAGCATTTTTCTTTGAGGCTTTGTTTGTAATTGTTTCCACACTGTTGTCTTCTTCAGAGTTTACATCTTGGTCTTCCCTGCCACCTTACTATCTTTTTATGGTCAAATTTTGTTTTCATTTTTCTAGCCTATTTTTTGACTTTGAATTTTATTTTAAAGTTGGGCTCTGTTTACCTGTTTATCCAAAGAAACAAATAAATGATAAATGAAAGATAGATTAAATAAAGATAGATAAACAGATAAATGAATGAATTCATTTGTATATATGTATATGTGTCCATGTTTATCTTACATACACTTAAATAATAAAACTACAAGTGAATGTATACATGTGTGTATTTTATACCTATATGGAGACAGAGAAAGATAGAGACAGAAAGAGATTAACCTAGAAAATTATTCCAACCAGCTTCCAGCTTAAATAATGACAAAATTCTATGCCTTGATATTAAACAAGTGAGAATAGTTCTCAGTTGTTTACTAGGTATGAGCAATGCCTGGAAAACATAGCTTTTAGTTTAGGTGTAAAAAAGTTCTTGATTACAGTACATATCATTTTATTCAGTGCCCTGAGAGTTATTTGAGATGGAAGAGAATACCTTGGCTTTCCCTTTTTACCCCCATCCTCCACAAGGATATAAAAGTACCTTGTGAGCTTCAAAGGGCTTCCTTTTAGAGGGTTTAGACTTTTTAAATTTGTGTCATATTCCATATAACATCCCTAGAACAACTGACACAGCACATATATTCCAAGTCTAATACATACTGAGCATAATGAAAGCCAAAACAATCTATACCATACTTAAGGGATTAAAAAGACTTCCACATACTAGAAGCTATGAGTTACATCTTGCCACATTTCTTCTCTAAGTTTGAGTCCCCTTTCCCCTAAACTCTGTATGTACTATTGTGAGAGTATGATACACTTTTGAAGGGATGCTTTTTATCAACTATAGAAACTGCTTTCTAAAAACTAATTAAATCTGCCTGATTGCTTGACATTAACTAATGATTAGATAAGCACATTTGTGGGGGCTTATCAACTATAGTACTGTTTGAGGTGAGTAGTAGTATATCAGCTCTGGGGACAAAGCCTACCAATGTGAATCATAATTAGGAAAGAAGCTCCAGAGCATGTGCTACATATGTGATGGTTTAATTTGTTAGTAAGGAATTATCCCTCATTACTAAGGAAGTTCTTTGAGGATAGAGATTGTTTGCCTGTTTTTGTGTTTGCTTGTTTTTGGTTTGGCTTATTTTTTGCCTATCTTTGAATCCCCAATGTTTAGCATAATGCCTAACACATAGAAAATAATTAATAAATGCTTGTTTATTAATTGATAAATTAGTTAGGATCAGATAATTAGTATTTATTACTGTAGAGAGCTAGATACAAAACTAAAATTGCTTTTTAAAAAAATTAGCTCTATGATCTCTTCATTCTGGTCCTCTCTTCTTGACTTGATGTTAAGAATCACAAGCCATTAGAATTCTCAGGTTAAATGAGTTCCTAAATTAATATTTGGTTTAGATACAAGTTCAGCCACAAGTCCCAAAGAAGATTTAGTATAGCTCCATATTAAATGAACACAGAGTATAAAGGTCATGTCTGTCTATCACTATCCTTCCCACTCAGGGAAGATAATTTGCTTATGAAATATCTCTTTTTAAGAAGCAGGAGGTGAATGTGGATTGTCAAATTCTAGTCATTATAGAGGAGTAGAAGGCATAATGAATTTAGGATCAGAAGAACCTTGATTAGAGTTTCAGCTCAGATATTTTCTGGTTGAGTGATGCTGACTAAATTATTCCAGATCTAAATCTCAGTCTAAGGGTCAGCCAGGTTGCACAGTGAATAGAGCACTGGCCCTGGATTCAGGAGGACATGAGTTCAAATCCAGCCTCAGACACATAATACTTACTAGCTGTGTGACCCTGGGCAAGTCACTTAACCCCATTGCCTAGCCAAAAAAAGGAAAAGAAAGAAAGAAATGAAATAAATCTCAGTCTATCTACCTATAAGATATGATAATAACGTTCATCCTATCTACCTTAATTCAGAAACACCCCTGACTTTGAACTGGTGGATGATCCAAGATTTTAAAACTTTAGAGGAAATAACATTATGATCCCATAACACTCTAAGAGGGCATTGGCTCAGAGATATAGCAAATGTTCAAAAGCAAAATTGATGAAAAAATGGAAAATAATCTTGACTAAGAATAAAGAAACTATGTATTTAAAAGGATGGAACTACACAGGGAACTCTCTAAGGAATTCATTAGAGAGTTCCCTGTATAATACTCCTTTTAAATATTTATTTTTTAAAAAAGCAAAAAAGAAAATGGAAGCAACAACATATAACCAATAAAGGCTATAAAAAGTTATAAGAGAAATATTTATTCCATATTTTTTAAATGAACAGATACTTGAAAAAATGCTATGACATACACACAAATGGATGTATGTATGTATTAAGGAAATGCAGTGTGGAACAGTGTGTTAAGAGCTGGCCTAGTAGCCAGGAAGAATTGAGTTCAAATCCATCCTCCAATTTTATTGGCTTTGCCATCTTTGGGAAGTCACTAAACCTCTTAGTGCCATAGGCAATTCTCTAGACTATAAATTTCAGAGAAGGTGTCAACCTGAATTGGTGAAGGAAGTTTCCTCATCCAAGACTTCCTTATGCCAATGAACTCACAGGTCTAGTCCCTATCAAAATTCCTTTTTGGAATAAAGATAACAAGTAAGGGATAAACCAGTTCCTAGTGGAAGATGTTGAAAGGTCCGAAGAAGACAAATGGAGAACTCCAACATCAATGCATTAGTGTTCCAATTTTCCTACCTCTTTTCTAACATTTATCATTCATTTTTGTCATACTAGCCAATCATATAAATGTGAGGTGGTACCTCAGAATTTTAAAGCAATTGCATTTCTCTAATCAATAGTGATTTAGAACATTTCTATATGACTATAGCTAGCCTTAATTTCTTCATCTGAAAACTACCTGTTCATATCCATTGACTATTTATCAATTGGGGACATATGTGTGATCTTGAGCAGAGGTGTCAAACTTAAGCCAGCAAAACTCACAAGTGAAGAGTAAAATATGATTGGAAAATGTTTTTAAAAAATAAATAACAATACAATACAACATTGGTCATGTTAATTTGAGGTTTTCTGGGTCAAAATACAGTCTCAGGGCATCTCTTTATACTTAAGTTTTAGATCATTCATCTTTAGCAAGTGACTTCCTCTATCTGGACCTCAGCATCCTTGTAGGTAAAAATGAAGGAGTTGGACTAGATGATGTCTCAGGACCATTCCAATTCTAGATCCTATAATTAAGTTAATTATTCATTACTTCAGCTTTCTTGGGAAAAGCTGTTGTCACATAAAAATTCTTATTTCTCTTTTGTAATGGATTCACTATCTACCAATGAGTCATAGAAGCAATATTTGACTTGAGAGGGGGAGGATAAATGAGAGGCTAACTAAACAGCAGGTAATTAGTGTATGCACCTGGAAAACTGCATTGGAGAAAGAAATAAAGAAAGAAAGAAAGAAAGAAAGAAAGAAAGAAAGAAAGGAAGGAAGGAAGGAAGGAAGGAAGGAAGGAAGGAAGGAAGGAAGAAAGGAAGGAAGGAAGAAAGGAAGAAAGGAAAAAAGGAAGGAAGGAAGGAAGGAAGGAAGGAAGGAAGGAAGGAAGGAAGGAAGGAAGGAAAGAAGGAAGAGAAAGAAAGAAAGAAATGGGAGGAAGGAAAGAAAGAAGGGAAAGAAATAGTGTGATCTCATACCTGATTGCAAGGATGACATGTAGTAAAGGGGATGTTGGGCTTTAGAGATAGAAGGGATCTTAAAGAATCTCTACTCCAATCCAAACACCTCATTTTACAGGTTAAAAAAAAAAGGATTGCACTCTCTAGATAGGTCAAGTGACTGCCTAAGGTCATAGAGGTAGTAAATAAACCTAGGCCTTGTGACTCCAAATCCAGGGTTCATTCTTCACCATGCTATCTGTCCAAGGAAATATTATTAACCTAATTCATTATAATATCTAGCACCCCACCTGCATTTAATCCATTTAAATAATCACCAGAAATGATGGGAAGAACAATACTTTTTCACTATGTTTTAACTTCTTATCACTTGTTATTTCCAAGTTTTTGAGATAATACCAGGTTATAGATTGGAATCCATGGGACTATAAATTACCTTATGAAAGTCTAGAAACTTAGTGAGATTACATAATTTAATTCATCTATTTTTTATAAAATGCTTGATGAAGGAAAGCTTGAGGAGGGAATAGTTTTCTCAGATCAGCATTAAGTGCTTGATGCTAGCCAAACATGGGACTATAATTAAAAAAATAACAACAACAAAAAATACCAAACTCTTCCATATAACTTTGTTATGTTCTCTGCACCAACAGAGCCCCCAGAATTCTAGCACATCAAGCACAAAAATCTGCTTCACTTAGTAGAGGTTCTAATTCTTTATTAGAAAAAAAAAAACCACCTCTCCTCTACAACCTCTCTCTCCTAATCTCCTTTCCCATCCATTGTGCAGACAGTATTCTTGCCAACTCTCTGTTCTGCTCTGGATGATTTAGTGCCCTTTCCTGAGACCTTGAATAACAAGCTTGAAATATTAGGATGAATTTATATTAGTCTCAGCATCTTCCTTAAACCCAGATCTCATTCTCTTCCCAGGGCTGAAGTTAAACAGTGCTCCAGAAAAGACATGGGACAGAGGGAGAGACAGAGAGAGAAAATGAAGAGACACACAGAAGGGTTGCATATACTGTACTGGGCAGATTGAAGAAGATAAAAAGAATAAATGAGGCATGGCCTTTTTCCTCATGCAGTTAACAGTCTAGAAGGGGGATATGATACAATTATATATATATATATATATATATATATATATATATATATATATAAACAAAGTAGTATATAAGTGCATGAGAGACATACAAAGTTCTATGTGAGGTCAAAGAAAGAAATATCATTCATAATTGGGGACATTAAGATAGGTTTTATGGAGAAGATGACATTGAAACCAGTACTCAAAGGAGAAGCAGGAAGTGAAGATGGAGGCAGGAGGGTGAAGGGAAGGCAAACACATAGAGCCATATACAGGGAATTGCTGGACCATAGAGTACCTGAAAAAGAGTAGTGTAAGATAATACTGACAATATAGGTTGGTTTTTTATTGTTCTCTGCAACTGATGTGGAGACTGGATTCTGGGGTGTGGGTAGAAATTAGCAAATCAAAAAGTTATAGGAACATAGACATTGAAGTCATAAAATCTAGCCCCCTCACTTTACAGATGAGAAAGTTGGAGTTCAGAGAAGTTAACTGACTTGCACAGATTTACATAATGTCTGAGGAGAAATTTGAACCTAGATCTTCTTGACTCCAGTACACTATCCACTGTATGATATTGCAAAGAATGGATAGTTAAGACATTATTGTGATAGTTTAAGTAGGTAGCGATTAAGGCAAAAACTAGATCAGTATCAGTGTGATCGAAAAGGAGGCTATTGATACCAGACATACTATGATGATTGAACCTATAGAACTTGTGTTCAGATATGAGAAGTCAGGAAAAGAAGAAAAAGAAATCATCCCAAAGTTGCAACTTAGTTCATTGATTAAACAAGATGCCAGGTATGTAGTTCGTTTTTTGATATGGTAGTTTTGAAAATGTCAGTGAGACCTACCTATATGCATATACTATAATTATCAATCTGATGGATGAGGACTATGGGGTGATATGAAGTTATTGTTATGGGTTAAACTGTAACAAGAGATTTATTTGCTTCTGGGATTAAAACACGTTGGGGGAGGGGATGAGTGTTGGTATATAATACAGTATGACTCTAGGTCTGTCATGATAAGAGATGGGTGGTATGACACTCCCATGATATGGAGGTTGGAAGGGAACGTGGGTTCTGGAAGAGTGTGCTACAGTGTTGGGAAACACACACCACCTGCTTTTCCTGGCTGACTTCCCATGGCTGTTGGTCCAATGACAAAGCAAAGAGAAAAGGACAGACAACTGAAAACTCCTCAACACAGCAACCATCCATGTTGCCTCATTGTAACAAGAAACCTACTTGTCTCCTCTCCATTTCCTTTTCACTTCATTCTGTAATTCTATATGACTGAAGGATGGAGCAGGAGAAGAGGTGACTTTCAATAGAACAGTGAAATGATTATTCCTTTTTAACTTCAAATAGACGAACTGGATAGAGACATAATGCTATAAGAATGCCAAAGTACATATTTACCTCCTGAAGTGACCCTAATGCCCCACCCTCCCCACCACTGAATATCAGTTGTGTTATCTAACCCATTGTCCTAACAAAACACTGGGGAATGTCAACATTGAAGAATCAGTAATGTGTGCAATTAAGAGAGACAGAGAAAGAATAGTGAGGGAGTTAGAAGGACAATCAGGAAATTTTGGAGTCACAAAATCCTAGAGAAGAAACAGTGATCAGAAGGACACAGTGATCAAGGACGCAGTGATCAAGGACACAGTTCAACAAATGTTTTATACCTGCTATATTCGAGGTTCTGGGGTACTCATGGGGTATACAAAGACAAAAACAAAACTGTCCCTGCCTTTAAGAAACTTCCACTGTTGAGGTGGGGCGGAAGAGGGAGGATACAAAGATAAGTAAGTAAAATTTCAGGAAAAGGAGAAAACATGGAAAACTTAGAATATTTGAAAAAAAGTTTTCCAGAAGAGAGGGTGCCTAAACAGAGTCTGGAAAAGGTTTCTAAGAGGCAGAGGAGAAAAGGGAAAATATTCTAGGCCTGGGGAAAATATTATTAAAAGGCATAGAGGCAAGAAATAACATACAAAGTTCATACAAAGTTCAGGGAATCAATGCTAGGCCAATTTGGCTGAAATATAGTTTGTGAAAGGGAATGATAGTATTGTCTGAAAAAATATATATGTGTGTGTGTGTGTGTGTGTGATTCAGATTATGGAGCAAGGGAACAAATGTTTATTAAGCACCTATATGTGATAGGCATTGTATTCATCACTTTCCAAATATTACCTCTTTTAATCCTTAATACAAATCTGAGAAGTAGGTGTTATTATTATTCCCATTTCACTCATGAGGAAACTGAGGCAAATAGAAGCTAAGTAATTTGCCCAAGGTCACCCACTCACAGCTAGTAAGTGTTTTAAGCCACATTTCAACTGAGGTCTCCCTGACTCCATGTCTAGTACTCTATCTATTATACCACCTAGCTGAAAGATGTTATGGAGTTAGAATGAATAACACTCAGCACCTGCTTGGATGTGGGGAAGGGAGGAGTAAGGGAGAGTCATCCTTGACATCAGATTCAAGGCTGTCTTTGAAGTTGGACTGTATATGGACTGAAATGGTCAAGGAATTATAGATTTAGATCTGGAAAGGATGTTAGAGGCCTTCTGATGACCCTCTAATTTGACAGATAAGGAAACTGAGAAGAAAGATAGTCTCCTCAACAGAAATAGGAACATTCAGAAGAAGGAAGGGATTGCAAGGAAATATGAGTTCTGTTTTAGATATACTGAGCTGGCATTATCTGACATCTAGAAATAAGTATCCAGCAAAGAGTTAACAATAGCTGATGAGTGTAAATGAGAGAGAGGAGGGCTAAATATTGATTTATTTGGGAGTCATCCAGATAGATAGTGACCATTGAATCTATGGGAACCAATGAGACAAAAAAGAGAGTGTACAGAGAAAGAGAAGAAGGTCCAGGACAAAGCTGTGTAAGATTCATGCTTCATGTGCAGAAGATCTATGAAGCTCTAGCAAAGTAAACTGAGGAAAAAAGGCAAGATAAGGACTGAAATAGAGACAGAGAGATGAGGGCTGAAAGAAATGTTGGATTTGGTGATTGAAAGGTCATTAATAACCTCTGAAAGAATGGTTTTAGTTGAGGCAGCTAGGTGGTGCAGTGGATAGAGCATGGGCTCTGGATTCAGGAGAACCTGAGTTCAAATCTGACCTCAGACACATAACACTTACTAACTGTGTGACCCTGGGCAAGTCACTTAACCCCATTGCCTAGCAAAAACAAAACAAAACAAAACAAAAAGAATGGTTTTAGTAGAAGGATGGGGACAGAAGTTAGATTGTAAGAGTTAGGAATTTTGTGGATAGTGAAGAAGTAAAAACATCAAATATAATATATTTTAATGAAATTTGATGGTAAAAGGCAGAATTTTAAAAAATCATTTTATGCTAAGTACTGTGCTAAGCACTGAGGATAAAAATACAGAAAAAAAAGACTGTATTTACTTTCAAGAACCTTCTATTCTAATACTTCAAAGCAAGTCATAGAGGACAAGGTCGCCAGCTAGTGATATTTGAGTTTGGAAAGTTATGTGGATGCTGTATAGAACTGAAGGAGAGCAGATTATCTTCCCATTTCTGGGTACAATAAGAGAGTTGATTAATTATAATCCATAAGTAGAAAAGGATAGGAGGTACAAGTAGGGTGGCATGGTAACTGAGGAGGAGCTTGGGAAGTGAAAATTGAAACATGGCTACAGCATAGGCCTAGGTGTATTGAGTGACTGAGGCAAAGTCCCAGCAGGAATGAAACAGGGGGAATAAGCACTCCTGTAGTACCTATTATATTTTAGGCACTATCGTAAATATACTAATATCTCATTTGATTTCCACAACCACTTTGTGAAGTAGGTGCTGTTATGGTCCCCATTTTACAGTTGAGGAGATAGGAATACAAAAGTTAAGTGTCTTGCCCAGGGCACACACAGCTAATAAGTGTCTGAGACCAGATTTGAACTCCTGTCTTCCTGACTCCAGACCCAGAACTCTGTTTCTAGTATAGGCGACATAAAGATTGGTGGGAGATGGGTAGAGAGTGAGAAGTATGATTGGAGCACTTGACTACACATAGTGGGTGACTGAGGAGAGAAGTCAAGAAATATGAGGCCTAAAAGAAAGCATCATTAGATTTGATAATTTATAGAATACTGAGGATTATTGATAAAAATGAGTTCAGTGGTGTATGAGGAGTACAGGAAAGAAGAAGGCAAAGAGCCAGCGGAAGGAGATGAAAATGTATGACAAAGAGGGAAAGGTAATTGTTACAGCAATGTCCTGGAAGAAGTAAGATAGGATGGTGCCAAGAAGACAGGAAAAAGAATTAGTCTCAGTAAGAATTAGAGACTTTGTTTTTTTTACTCAGGAATGATAGAAGGAGGAGGAGATAGGAATAAACACTGAGAAATGCTGAGATGTGGAAGGGGCTTCCACATGATGGATTGCCTTAATCACAGCAAAGTGGGAGTTGATTTGTTCTATGCATGGAGGATGGAGAAGGAATTAGGGTAACAAAAAGGAGTAAAAAGTTTGGAATAATCACTGTGGACAATGAAATGAATAAATAATTAGATGTTAGATTGCTGAGCAACAGTAAGGGCCAAATTGAGGTTATAGACAAATAAAATCTGAGCAATGGCAGCCTTGCAGTATCATTTAAGTTTAATCGGTGCCTAAACAGGAGTGCTCACTTTAATAACCCTGCCAAGCAGTCATTCAGCCTCTGTTTGAAAACATCTATTAGTAGGCCAGTTACACCATTCCACTTCAAGATAATTAAAACTACTAAGGGAAATCCTACACATGGAATGTGCAACTCAACAACTTTCACTCAATGCTTGATTTTCTGTCCTGTGTACTTTGTTCAGATAAGTAATCTGGGGATTCAATTCTTTCAGCCAAATTCTAAAATAGTGTTGTTTCTAGTCCCATCCCCATCTTGGCCACCCTCCTTTGGATTTGCCCCAGCTTTTGAATGTCCTTGAAATTAAATTAAATGTGGTACGTTAAAGTGAACAAAGCACTTCAATCCTGTGATTGATTATAGTCCTACCAGAGCAGAAGAGGATTCTCCCACATTCTAGAGGTGCTTCTAATAATACAGACTAAATCTAAGTAACCTTTTTGATGCTGTAGCATCTTGACTTTTGTTGTTCTTGTTGTTACTGGTTTTGCAATTTTGTTGGCATAGGAATCCCATGTTGTGGAACTTTCTTTGCTAGTGCAGATGTGCTGATAGGTACCAGCAGCACAACTTATGATCTGAAGAGATTTGCCTGGGCAACTTAACTAAGGTCATTTTTTTTTGTCACAGGTCACATAGCCTGTAAGTGTCAGATATAGGGCTTAAAACCAGGCCTTCATGAATCCAAGGCCAGTTTTCTGTCCACCATTCCCTACTGCATCTTTATGATTAAATTATGGTTAATTGAACTGTCAGGTATTTTTTGTATTCATTTTTCTTTGGCTAGATCTTCTTCACTTGTCTATTTAATTATTTTAAACACATGTAAAACTTTACGTTGCTGAATTGATCTTATTAGATTCTTTCCATTGCTTAGTCTGTCACAGAACATAATTCAATTCAAGAAACATTTGTTAAGTGGAGTTTTCACCAATCCTTTCCTTCTTCCTTCATGTTGGAGAAGAAGAAGAATATATTTCTATTTACAGAGCATAGAACTGGAAGTGCCAAAACAGAACATGAAATAACCCCTGCCTTCCAGTGGTGGAATTCAATGTGTTCCTAGCTAAGTACATTCATAGTGGGGGAATTCAGTCTAATTTTCTGATGCATTCTGTCAATTAATTTGTAGGAGTGGTAAAGTGCTATGACCATGATGATCTATAGATCCTGCAAGAAATATTTTCTCCTTGTGTCTACAATAGTTTGTGTGGAGAGATAATTCAGGCACTCTCACGGGAATGAAAATCTTGGCATAGATCATAACAAAAGGGAGTAGTGATCTATATCTATGACTATCTGATACACTAGTTAAATTCAATCAGTGGGAAAAGTGTGTCCCTCAACAGAAATTGGCTTGTAAATTCAGAAGTCCAACAATCCCATTTTACAAGTGAAGCAATTGAGATGAAGGATAGATTTAGGAGACAAGGGAGAGTGGCAGACATGGGAGGCAAGATTATGATATCCTCAAGGGGATTTAGAAGTTCAAAATCATGGAGCTAACACATTCATGAGGGATGTCACATTAATGATCGGTTCCATTCTTCCTTGTTACCAATGTCTGACATTCCTTGGGATGCAAATGTCCTGGGGGAAAACCCTCAGTTATACTATTAGTTATCATTCTGTTTTCTGGGGTTTTTTTGGCTAGACAATGGGGTTAAGTGACTTGCCCAGGGTCACACAGCTAGTAAGTGTCAAGTGTCTGAGGCCAGATTTGCACTCGGGTCCTCTTGACTCTAGGGCTGGTGCTCTATCCACTGAACCACCTAGCTGCCCCTATTAGTTATTATTCTGAAGAAAATGTTATCAAAGAAGAACATAAATACTTTTCTAAAGGATAATAGAGAGGTAGTGCTAAAGTTCTGTTCAAGTAACTTATCCAAGGTTACAGAATGGATGAGTTAAACAATGATGAAAACATTGTATCCTAGGAAAGGTGTCTTAAAGATAACTCTCAATTTAGTTTCAAACTCTTTTCTCTAACACTCTGAAATAAGCAATCCACCATAAATGTTAGTCTCCAAAACACCCTTTTGCTATTTTGATAATAATGGAAGAGAATAATCCCTCTCAGAATATTTTTCTTCTTGGAAATGTGCCTAAAAATAAAGAGTGACTTCTGCACAATAAATCTTATCAGATTTCTCTAGTCTTAGGTTTAAAAAAATGTTAGTGAGACCTCAGTTGTTTGGGTGATGCAAGAAGCTGTACCCTTGACTCTGTTTTGAACATAATCTAGCTCTATCTTTCTTTAGGGGATCTGTATCAACTGTAGTTCGTCTGTTTTCCCCAAGACCTTAGAGACTTGATGTGTTTGGGGACTTCCTGTTGATGGCTTAAGGAAAGTTAGAATACGGACTAAACTGATGGTCAAAAATGTAGACTGAATGCTATGGAAGAGCTAAAGAACTATCTGATCAGCATTTTGAGATGGAAACAAATTTCTTAATGGCATTGAACAGATCCCAGTATGAAAGAGACTATTTTTATTCATCTGTTCAACCAATATTTGTTGAACCCCAGCTATGCATAACATGGTGCTAAAGTGGTGTAGGAGGTAAGAAGGAGTACCCATATACACATCACATAGTCCCTGCCCACAAATGTAATAATAAATCATATAAATATCAAATAAAGGAATGGGGAATATTTAGCCTAAAGAAGAGATATTGTATTTGAGAACACGATCACTGTTTCCAGCCATATTTTAGTTGGGGACACATAATCATTTAAATAAATTTATAAGACTACAGTATAAGCAATAATACATTGTCTGTGCTACTCCCTCATTTATGGTACAGGATTTTAGTAGAAAAATTATTATTCATGTCCCTGCATGTGGGGCATTGGCTTAGACTTTGACCATGAGGATTCTGGCAATATAGAGAGAAGAAAAGGAATTAAAATATCTTGAATCTGACATAAGCAGTACCTTTCTACTGTCCTGATGGATGGCATAATGATGCTTAGTGGTTTGTTGAAATAGAATGAAGATGTACAAAATGGAAGTTGAGATTGATGAATGGAGACCACAATGTTAGAAGCATTATCCATGTGTATACTGAAGTCTCTAAAAGTGGGGACAAGAATTGGGGTGGAAAGGAATACTGGGTGAGATTCCAACTTAATTGACAAAGAAAGACACTTCATAAAGTACTGTTTTTCTATGTAACTTAGACCTAAATTGTGGCACCATGCATATAAATATGGCCTCAGTCAAGAATACCTGGGTTCCAGTTCTGTTTCTGACATGTACTAGCAGCGTGAGCTCTGACAAGTCCTTTCTTTTTTCAGTGCCCTCGGGTAAATCTCTAAGACTCTAAGTTGCTGATCTAGATTGGAAGATGGAGTTCTGTACTATGAGCTCTTTGCACTGATGAAATCACAGCACTGATCCAAAAACAAACAAAAAAGAGAGTTTGAATATTATCTTGTCATCATGGAACAAAGCAAGAATATGAACATTTTGTTAACATTTATCTAATCGGTTGTTGGGAAAGGGCACCTAATCCAGTGAATGGAAAAATCTGGAAGCAGATAAAGCATATTCTTGGCTTATTTTCCATACATTAAGTGATAAAGTCTAATACTTTTCATCTGATGGTTTTAGATCATCAATGTAAGCTTATATATTTATAAATTTGGAGTCTATCTTAATTTTTATCCCTTTTTCAATTGGCACATCAGAGCATTCCTGTTCTTATTTTTTTTAATATCATGGGAGTAAGCAAATCATTGAATAACAAAATGAAAAAGCATTTTTTAAGAACTTAGTATGTTCCAGGCACTGTGCTAAGTGTTGGAGATACAAATATGAAAGTGAGATTGCCCTTGCCCCCCAGGGACATATGAGAGTGGTAGTCAAGAATGCAATGTCTGGGAACTCAGTAATGGTGAGTTGATCCATAAGGCCATTAATTGGCATGCACTTTCTAGGAATTATTGAAAGTTATACTGACTCGGTAACCCATTGTTCCCAGACCTGCTTGTCAATCTGTGTTGGGGGAGGCATTACCTAGTCTGTAGCTTTTGTATTACCTGCTATTTAGCACACTCCTACCTGTGATATTTGTACCACCTATCCTGCAAAACATCACATACCAGCAATTGTATCTCAGCCAAGAATATGCTTTATCTGCTTCCAGATTTTTCCATTCACTGGATTAGGTGCCCTTTCCCAACAACCGATTAGATTGATTTCCTCTACATACAAAGGATGTTTTCTTTTACATTTTTTGAGGCTGCCTGAAATCCTTTAAGGTGGTGAAAGCCTGATCTAAAACAATTTTCTCTCCTCTCACTCTCTTCTTTACACCTAACAATCTGGATTCCAACATTATCATTCTGCCAAAGCTGCTCTCTCCAAAGTTAATAATGATGTCTTAGTTGCCAAATCCAATGGCCTCTTCTCAATTCTCTTCCTCAATTCTGCAGCTTTTTTTGGGAGGGAGAGCCCTTTTATTTTTTATTTTATTCCATCTTAAGTAGTATTTTACTTTTTTCCCCAATTACATATCAAAACAATTTTTAGCATTCATTTTTACAAGATTTTGAGTTCTATTTTTCCTCCCTCCCACCTTCCCCTACTCTCTTCCTTAAAATGGTGAGCAATTTGATATAGGTGTTATCACATAAAACACATTTCCATATTAGTCACAATTGTAAAAGAAGGAACAGATCAAAAGAAAAAAAGAATATGAAAAAGTATAAAGTAAGTGAAAAAAGTATGCTTTGATCTACATTCATATTCCATTAGTTCTTCATCTGGAGGTGAATAGCATTTTCTTTTGTGAGTCCTTCATACTTGTCTTAGATCATTGTGTTGCTGAAAAGAACTGAGTCTTTCATAGTTGATCATCACACAATGTTGCTGATACTGTGTACAATGTTTTCCTGGTTTTGCTCATTTCACTTTGCATCAGTTTGTACAAGTCTTTCCAGGTTTTTCTGAAATCTGCCTGTTCATCATTTCTTAATGCACAATACTACTCCATTACATTCATATACCACAGCTTTTTCATGATTTTCTTGCATCACTCTCAGTTTTTCCTCCATTTCTCTTACTTGCTTCTCAAAATCCCTTTTGAGCTCTTCCAAGGACTGGGACTGATTCATATTTTTCTTGGAGGTTTTGGATGTAGGAGCTTTGGCTTTGTTGTCTTCTTCTGGTTGTATGTTTTGATCTTCTTTGTCACCAAAGTAAGATAATACAGTCTGACTTTTTTTGCACTGCTTACTCATAATCCCGGCCAATTACTTGATTTTTAAACTCTTTGTTAAGGTAAAAGTCTGCTTCCAATGTGAAGAGTGTACTGTCCCAAGCTTCGGGGGTTTGTACAGCTGTTTTCAGAGATACTTCTAGGGACCTGTAAATTTTCATTTCTTCCAAGGTGGTATGATAAGGGGCGATGTGTTTCCTCTCCACAGCCACAACAAGCTCCACCACACCAGCACTCCTCCTCACCCCAGGACTGCCCCTCAGAACTTTGACCCAGATCCAAGCATGGGTAAAGCAAGAGATTCCTGCCTCAGTACTGCCAAAGAGATCCTTGTAATCACCCTCTGATCAGCCACTGGATACCCCCTCAGTCTGTGGGCTGGAAGCTCAGGAAACCATCGCTGCCCCAGGCCATGCTCCATACTTGCAGCTGAGAGGTAGCTCCTCTCTCACCACAGTCACAGACTTTTCCCACTGACCTTCCACGTTGTCTTTGTCATTCCCAGGTTGAGAAGTCTGGAAACCACCACAGCTGCCTGCAATTCAGTCCTCTGAGGCCTGCTCCAGGGTCACTGTGGCCTGTGTGCCCACACTGAACTGTGCTCCTCTCCCTTCCCAGTGTGATATACCTTTATGATCAACCATTCAGGCTGTCTTTGGCTGGAAATTTGTTTCACTCTGTCTTTTTGTGGGTTCTGCTGCTTTAGAATTTGTTTAGGGCCATTTTTTTTAGGTATTTGGAGGGCTTTGGGAGAGAGCTCAAGACAGTCACTGCTTTCCCTCTGCCATCTTGGCTCCACCCTCCCATATACCACAGCTTGTCCAGCCATTCTCCAATTTATGGGCAGCCCCACAACTTCCAATATTTTGCCACCATGAAAGGGGCTGCTATAAATACTTTTGCACATGTAGGTCCTTTTCCCTTTTTTATGATCTCTTTGGGATACAAATCTAGTAGTGTTATCACTGGATCAAAGGATATGCACAGTTTTATAGCCTTTTGGGCATAGTTCAAAATTGCTTTCCAGAATGCTTGGATCAATTCACAATTCCACTAACAATGCATGAGTGTTGCAATTTTCCCATATCCTCTCCAACATCTATCATTTTTATTTTTATTTTTTTTATATCAGACAATTGGATAGGTGTGAAGTGGTACCTCAGAGCTGTTTTAATTTTCATTTCTCTAATCAAAAGTGATTTAGAGCAATTCTTCATACACCTATCAATAACTTTAATTTCTTCATGTGAAAACTGCCTGTTCATATTCTGTGACTATTTATTAGTTGTGGAATGGCTTATATTCTTATAAATTTGACTCAGTTCTCTGTATATTTGAGAAATGAGGCCTTTATTAGATATACTTGTTATAAAGATTGTTTCCCCGTTTTCTGCTTTCCTTCTAATCTTGGTTGCATTAGTTTCGTTTGTACAAAAGCATTTTAATTCAATGTAATCAACATTATATATTTTACATTTTGTAATGCTCTCTATCCATTGTTTGGTCCCAAAATTCTAACTCATTTAACTTCTCCCTTAAGAATTTAGATGCTATACCACTTGGTGCACATATGTTTAATATTGATATTACTTAATTGTCTATGGTACCTTTTAGCCATGATGTAGTTTCCTTCATTATCTCTTTTAATTGGATCTCTTTTTCTTTGTCTGATATCAGGATTGCTGCCCCTGTTTATTTGTTTGTTTGTTTTTGTTTTGTTTTGTTTTGTTTTTGTTTTATTTTACTTCAGCTGAAGCATAGATTCTGCCCCAGCCCCTTACCTTTTCTCTACGTGTGTCTCTTTGCTTCAAGTGTATTTCTTTTAAACAACATATAATAGGATGCTGGTTTTTGATCCACTCTGTTATTCACTTTCATTTTATGGGAGATTTCATCCCATTCACATTAACAGTTACAATTACTAATTGTGTATTTCTCTCTCCTTTTTTTTTCCTGTTTGTCCTCTGTCTCTCCTTTCACCCTTTCCCTCCTTTGCAGTCAACCCCACCCACTTTTACTTTATCTCCACCCCTCCTACTTCCCTGTCAGGCAAGATAGATTTCTATATTCAATTGATTGTGTATATTATTCCCTCATTGAGCCAATACTGATGAGATTAAGGTTCAAGCTATGCCCATCATCCACTCTCTCATCTTTCCCTATACTGTAATAGGTTTTTTGTACCCCATTTAACTCTCCCTTCCTCCTATACCCAGTGTACTCTTTTTATTTTCCCTTTTTTCCTTTTAAGTCTTCTCTTGGGTCTTGATAATGGAGATCAAATCTTTTGTTCAGTTTTGGTCTTCTTTTTATGAAAGGTTGAAATTCTTCTATTTTAGTGAATGACCACTTTTCCCTTGGAATATTATCTTTTATTTTACCTGCTAAGTGATTCTTGGTTGTAGGCCTAGAATCTTCTCCTTTTGTTCCATGATCTCTGATCCTTTAATGTTGCAGCTACTAAGTCCTATATAATCCTGATTGTGCCTCCCCAATATTTGAATTGTTTCTTTCTGGCCATTGCAGTATGGTTTGTTTGTTTTTTCCCTTGACCTGGTAGTTCTGTAATTTGTCTATAAAACTCCCTGGAGTTGTTATGTTGAGATCCTTTTCCTGAGGTGATCCATGGATTCTTTCAATGCCTATTTTGCCCTCTGGTTCCAGGATATCAGGGAAGTTTTCCTTGATAATTTCTTGAAAGATGTTGTCCAATGGAGCAGCTAGGTGGCACAGTGGATAGAGCACTGGACCTGGAGTCAGGAGGACCTGAGTTTAAATCCAACCTCAGACACTTAACAGTTACTAGCTGAGTGACCTTGGGCAAGTCACTTAACCCCAATTGTCTCACCAAAAAGAAAAAAAAAAGATGCTATCTACATCTTCTTTTTGATTATGGCTTTTAGGTAGTCCAGTGATTAGATTGTTTCTCCTGGATCTATTTTCCAGGTCAGTTGTTTTTCCCATGAGGCGTTTTACATTTTCATTTTTTTTATTCCTTTGAATTTGTTTGATTGATTCTTGATGTCTCATAGAGTCATTACCTTCCACTTGCCCAATTCTAACTTTTTTTTTTTTTGGCTAGGCAATGGGGTTAAGTGACTTGCCCAGGGTCACACAGCTAGCAAGCATTATGTGTCTGAGGCTGGATTTGAACTCAGGTCCTCCTGAATCCAGGACCAGTGCTCTATCCACTGTGCCACCTAGTTGCCCTCCTCCCCATTCTAACTTTTAAAGCATTGTTTTCCTCAATTACTTTTTTACTTCCTTTTCCATTTGGCCAATTGTGCTTTTTAGGGAGTTGTTTTCTTCAGTGGATTTATATATCTCCTTTTTCACTTGGCCAATTCTACTTTTTAAGCAGTTGTTTTCTTTTTCCAAGCTTTTGACTCTTTTTCATACGTCTCTTGGATCACTCTCATTTATTTTCCCAATTTTTTTCTTCTACATTTCTTTTGTTTTTTAAGCTCCCTTTTGAGGTCTTCTGTGAGTTATTTCTGGGCTTGAGACTACTTTCCACTTTTCCTTGGTGTTTTGTTCATAGGTGTTTTGACATTGTTGTCCTCTTCT
Organism: Vombatus ursinus; assembly: GCF_900497805.2. NCBI lineage: Eukaryota > Metazoa > Chordata > Mammalia > Diprotodontia > Vombatidae > Vombatus > Vombatus ursinus. Next base: position 3,426,868 of record NW_020949613.1, read on the forward strand.
GGGTTTGTGTCTTGGTCTTCCCTGTTACCATAATAACTTTCTATGGTCAGATTATTTTTTTTTTCTTGTTTTTTTTTGTTCATCTTTTTTGGCCTTTTTCCTTTCTTTTAAATTCGAGCTCTTCCTACAGGGTGGAAGGGGCCCCTTTCACTGTTTTAGTCTTCTTGTTCCAGTGGCTGCAGGCCTTGGCTGTTTACCTAGTGCTGCACTGATGTTGCCCTGAGGCCCATGGGGGACCCTCATGGCTGGAGCTGTGCTGAGTGGATGGTGTGGGGGGTGGCTGGCATTGCTGGGGGCTGTAGTGATCTGGCAGATTATCTGGTGCTCAGCTGGGATCCTAGTGCTGGTGTTTGGTGTGTGCTGAGGCCAGTGGGGTGTTTCTGCATTTCCCCAGGGCTACACTGAAGCACATGGTCTTATCAGAGCTGGAGTCTGCTAGTTCCCCTGGCTATTCTGAAGCATGTGGGAGGGATCCTGGTGTTGGTATTTGCCTGCTCCACAACACTGGGACTCAGGATCTCCTGCTGGCTTGCTGAGGTGGGGCTTGTGCTGGCTTGCTGGGAGGCTTCCTATTCTGGACTCAACTCTGCAGCTTTTGAAACTGTTGATCACTCTCTCTTCCTAGACATTCTCTACTCTCTAGGTTTTTGGTATACCACTGTCTTCTGGTTTTCCTCCTATATATCTGAGTACCCTTTCTCTGTCTGCTTTGGTAGATCCCCCTCCAGACCACACTCTCTAACTGAAAATGCCACCCAAGGTTCTATCCTGAGTCCCCTTCTCTTCTCTTTCTCTCTACTTCTTCATTTGGTGATCTCATTGCTATCTCAGTGCCAATAATTCTCACATCTACCTGTCCTGCCCCACCCTTTCTGCTGATTTCCATTCTCTCAAACTGAGTAGATTAGATATTTTAAACTGAACATGTTCAAAAGAGAACTCACTATCTTTTCTCCAAACTTTCTTACATTCTCCCTTCCTGAGGGCAACACTATCTTTCCAGTCCCTCAGAATCTCAACCTTGGAGTTATCTTGGATTCCTCAATACCTCAGCCCCATATCCAATCTGCTGCCAAGGTTTGTTGATTTCATCTTTGCAGCATCTCTCAAAGATGCCCCCTTTTCTCCTTTCATACAGCTACCACATGAGGGCAGGCTCTTATCACCTCATGCCTGAACTATTATGATAACCTATTGGGGTCTTCCTGCCTCAAATTTCTTCCCACTCTAAGACATCCTGCATTAAGCCCCAAAGTAATATTCCTAAAGATCAAATCTTAAGAGGTCACATGCCTTACTCAATAAACTTCAGTGATTCCCTATTGCCTCTAGGATCAAATGTAAAACCCTTTGCTTATCAGTCAAAGACCTTCATAATCTACCAGCACCCTTTATCTTTCCAATCTTCTTGCCCCTTACTCCTGCCAAGTACTCTTTGATCCAGTGATACTGGCCTCCTTGCTGTTCTACAAATAATATACCTCTCTCAGTTCCAGGCATTTTCTCTGGCTGTCCCTTATGCCTGGAATGTTTTTTTTTTCTCCTCAACCCTGTCTACTGACTTCCCTGGCTTGCTTTAAGTTCTAGCTAAAATTCCATCTTTTATAGGAAGCCTTTTCCAACTCCTCTTAATGCCAGACCCTTCCTTTTGTTCATCATTTCCTATTTCTTTGGTATATAGCTTGTCTATATGTATTTCTTTGCATGTTGTTTCTCCCATTAGAATGTGAGCTCCATGAGGACAATGATTATCTTTAGCTTCTATTTGTATCCCTATGACTTAGCTCAGTACCTGGTATATAGTGGGCATTTAATAAATTTTATTAATTGATGGATAAATATTTGCTATGAGTGAAAGGGATGGAATTTGTAAGTTGTCCTTACTTGATCTCCACTCTTTTTATTACCCCATAAGATTTTCTGATTGGTCATTGTTTTGGGGATAGTTTGGACTCAAATGGAATAATAGCTAATATTTATATATCACTATGTGCCAAGCTATATAGTTATATCATTTGATCCTCACAGCCACCCTGGGAGGTAGGTATTATTATCCCCATTTTACAGATTAGGAAACTGAGACAAACAATTGTTAAATACCTTGCCCAGGGTCACACAGTCAGTTCTTATACGAGGCTAGATGTGAACTCAGATATTCATGACTCTGAGTCCAGTGTTCTATCTGCTGTACCATTTAGCTGCCTAGAAAAAATTACCCTGGGAGTAGTCTACTGACATTAAATTTGAACACTTAAAGTAAGACCTTAAGAAATATAATAAGTGAACAAATTTGACCTTTTTTAGTAACTTCAACTATTATTAAATTTTCTAACTAGGTTTGACTGGGCAAATCTCTGCATTTGTCTAAGCCTCAATTTCTTCATTCATAAAAAAAAAAGATATAATACATGTACCATTCTAAACTAAATGAGTTCTAAAGTCCCCTGCAACCACCCAAATTTTGCATTGGGCCAGTTTGTTCTAAATTTGGAGTTCCAAATTAAATATAAGCCGTGTCCATAAATCAGAAGACTTCCTGGGCTGAGCTTACTTTGAGCTCAGGTCTTCAGAGGTACAAGACAGAAATGATATGACATCCGGTCACCTTGATTCTCTGCTCCCTGCTCACTCTAGCTGTTCTGGTTCAGAATGGAGAGTCACTTTTCAGAGTCAAAAAACCCCGGCAAGCAGGCTTTTATATGACTGTTTGTCTTATCACAGCAAAGTAAGACTTTTGCCTCTTTCTGTTAATGAGCTCTGGAATCAATCCTGTCCCCTCTTTTTCCCTTTTCAGATGCAAGAGCAAAAGATGTGACTGCTCTCTATCCTTAAAGTTCAAGCTGCCCCAAAAGCCACTGAAGAAGTTGGCAGTATGCATCTGAAGTCATTCTGATGATTGTTTCACCTATCAATAAAGTTTTCTTCTGTTCTCCTAGCAACTGCAGCTAGCTAAGCCATTTACTTTTTGAAGCTGTTTGCTAGTGTGAATATTATTTGCATATAATCACAAGAATACTCACTAATCTGGGTAGCAGCTTTTAGTTTCCTCCACATCTATTCCTGCAGGGGCTTCGTCCTTTTCCACCAATCTGAATCTTTCAAATTATTTGAGTATCACCAAAATAGATTTTAAGCTTCTCTATACTGTGGTTTTCTGACAGGAAGTAAAAATAAAAAAAGTTTTTCATTGAAACTCTCCAAGTACCCCTTTCACATAGAACTGTCATCTGTTGGTCAAGCCAGAAGGTTAACCACTTGTTTGAGATAAAATCAGTTTGCAATTTGAGCAGGTTTCCCTGAAATGAATTGCTTTCTGAGCCCTTCCAATTTTTGTTTCACAAAACCCTGTGTCTCTGTTCAATATACCATATGGATGCAAGGTATCACATTAACCTCCCAAACAAATTTTGTCAGTGACACTTGCATGCTCTGCTTAACATCAAATGACCAGACAAAATATCAGATAATGAGGTCTCAGAGCTGTCAACATGCTGGCTGGCTTCCAAGTCAGCCTCTTTAGAACTCTGAGCTCACAGTGCTTCTTGTGGGAGAAGGGAGAATGATAACAAGACACCTGAATCAACTGCTGTAGGATGAGCTCAGCTATCTCAGGCCACAAAGAAAGTAGGCAGAGAAGAGAAAAATATTTGAATACAGCAAAACTCAGCTTAATGCAGTGGATTGCCACCAAATTGTAAGGAAATGACAACAACAAAAAGATCATTGTTACTAAGACAGAGTCAGAAGAAAAAGGGCTAAATCTGAGTAATGTCCCTATTGCTGTCCCTGAGGTAAAAAAGACAGCGTGGGAAAAGTCATAGACCTGAAAACAGGAACCACAGATTCTGTGTTACAGTTGGCAACAGGCAAGAGGCCAGGTGGTAGAAATCTTGTGGACTGAAAAGTCACCTGAAAGGTGACATTGAAAGTTGGTGGTGGAGAGAGGTTTAACATTCCAATTTCTTGGTTTATCATGATTACTTAGAATCAAAAAAATATGATGCCTTCACAAAAGATGCATATGAACATATGGAAAGGTCTATTTACAGTGGTGCAAAATGAGATTAAATGGAATTGTAAACATTGACTACAAATATGAAGAAAAGAATACATAACTTACATAAGTATATATAAATAGGCATGTATATATACATATATGCAGATGTCTATATATAAATGTATGCAGACACACATATGTACATGCATACATACATGCATGCATGCAGAGGCATAGCTATATTAAATAGAAAGCCGTTGTCTTTGGAATAAGAAAGGATTGAGTTCAACTCTTTCCTCTGAGAAATATTGGCCACATGGTCCTGGAAAAGTACCTTCCCCTGTCAGTGCTATGTACAACTAGCTGCCTATCCATTACAGAACAGGTGATGATCTAGAAATCTACATTGGTTAACAGAGTTCCATATGTAGATAGATGGGTAGATGACATTTACTGTGTGCAAAGCATTGTACCAAGTTTTATTGTATCCAAAGAAATGCAAGATAATCCCTGGTTTCAAGGAACTGAAGTTATAATATGGGGAATATATATATTAAAGGTTTTAGTTTCATGGAAAGGCACTATGGTCCCTACGGTAACAAAGTATATGGTAACATATATTTGCTAATGTCATTTATAGTAATAAAATAATATCAGTTTCAGATATCAATCCATTTGAAAGACTAGCAGCAAGGCTAATGATCTGGGTATGGGGTATTGATATTCTTCCCTATCTTGAGCTTACCAACACATCCAATGGTAGCGTTGGTTAGAGACTGATATGTGAGATGGATAGCTGACCACTTCTCAAAAAGGATTGTTCATCTCAGTGATTTCTGATAGATCCAAGTTAGAATCAGGGCTATTAGTATTGAGAGGGATTACTATTTCTAGGGTTCTTGGACTTGGGGTCCTGGGCCTCAATAGGAGATAAAGTTGGTTTGACCAGTCTGGAACATATAACCTCCTTTTTCTCCCTCAAGGTTCCTTGTTGTTTTGGTACCTCAGTTGGACTGGATGGCCTGCCCCAATGACAGCAATTGAAACTACAGGTCTGGTCTAAAAAAAATTGTTTAAATGTATACTGTACACTTTTATGTATTGTGGGTAGTGGGAAGAAGTTTAACATTCCAATTTCTCGATTTATATTGGTTACTTTCCTTTTTTTCTTTTCTTTTCTTTTTCTTTTTCTTTTTTTTCTTACAATTTTAGCAATGTTTTACACATATTCACCCACACAATAAGAAAAATTGTTTTAAAAGAAGTATGATTCTGTCTGGATTGAGAGTTCATCAGTTCTCTCTGTAGAGATAGATGGCATTTTTTCATTATCAGTCCTTTATTAGTATCTTGGATTATTTCTTGATCACAGTAGACCTGGCTTTCATAGATGATTATCCATATGACATTGCCATTACTGAGTACAGTGTTGTCCTGGTTCTGATCACTTCATTTTGCATGAGTTTATATGTCTTCCCAAGTTTTGTTTTGTTGTTGTTGTTTTTTTTTTCCCTGAAACCATCCCTCTTATTTCTTATAGCACAATAGTATTCCATCATTTGTGGCTTGTCTTGTTTCTTTTTTCTAATATACTGTTATTTAAATATTCTATATCCTGTTCTATTAATCCTGACACTTTATATTTTTGTAAGTGTTCATTCATTTCACTTAGATCACCAGTTTTACTGGCATATAGTTGAGCAAAATAACTCAAAATAATTGCTTTTTCATTTTTAGTAGTGGTACATTCACCCATTTTATTTTTGATATTGGTACTTTGGTTTTCTTTTTTATTTTTTTAAATCAAATTAACTAGTGGTTTATCTATTTTATTGTTTTCCCCCCATAAAGCCAGCTCTTAGTTTTATTTATTAGTTTAATTTTTTTCACTTTCAATTTTATTAATCTCTCCTTTGATTTTCAGGATTTGCAGTTTGGATTTAATTAGGGATTATTAATTAATTAATTTTTTTTAGTTACACGTCCAATTCATTTATCTGCTCTTTCTCTTTTATTGACATACAGATTTTGAGATATAAATTTTCACCTAAATGCTGCTTTGGCTGCATCACACAAATTTTGGTATGTTGTCTTATGGTTATCATTCTCTTTAATGAAATTCTTGATTATTTCCATGATTTGTTCTTTGATCAATTCATTTATTAGGATTAGATTTAGTTTGATTATTTAGTTTACAGTTGAATTTTAATCCATATTTCCATGGCCTTTAATGAATGTAATTTTTATTGTATAATGGTTTGAAAAGTGTGCATTTAATATTTTCTGTATTTGGTTGTGAGGTTTTTATGCCTTGATATAATGTCAATTTTTGTGAAGGTGCCATCTACAGCTAGAAAATGTTATGCTCCTTTTTATTCCCATTCAATTTTCTCCAGAGTTCCTTTATATTTAACTTTTCTAAGATTCCATTCACCCCATTAATTTCTTTCTTATTTATTTTATGGTTATATTTATATATTCTGAGAGGGACAGTTGAGTTCCCTCAAGAGCTTAGTTTTACTATTTCCCCTTGTAATTAATTTAACTTTTCCTTTAAAAAATTGAATGTTATACCATTTGGTGAATACATGTTTACTGTCTTTAGTGCTTTTTAGCAAGATGTAGTTTCTCTGCCTATCACTTTTAATTAGTTCTATTTTTGCTTTTGTTTCTCTGAGATCATAATTGCTACTCCTGCCTTATTTTTTTTTTTTTTGCTTCAGTTGAAGCATAATAGATTCTGCTTCAGACCCTGGTTTTAACCCTGTATGTTTCTCTGTTTTAAGTGTGTTTCTTGTAAACAAATATTGTTGGATTCTGGTTTTTAATCTCTTTTGCTACATGCTTCTGTTTTATGGGTGAGTTTATCCCATTTGCACTCGCAATTATTATTATTGTATGCATTTCCTTCCATCCTATTTCCTTCTGTTTATCTTTATGTCTCTATCTTTATTTTTTTCCTCCTCTAAAGTCTGCTTTGCTTCTGACCACTACCTTCCTTTATCTACTCTCCCTTTTATCATTCCTCCCCCTCTCTTATCCTTTTTTCTTCCTACTTCTTTGCTTGTTTAGGTCAATTTCTATGCCCAATTGAGTGTGCATATATAATTTTCCCTCTTTGAACCAATAATGAGAGTGATGTTCAAGTGTTGCTTACCCCCACCCTCCACCCCCACCATTTCCATCCTACTGTAAAAGCTCTTCCTTGTGCATTTTTTTTATGTGAGATGATTTCCCCCATTCTTCCTTTCCTCTTCCTCCTCCCCCAGGCATCTCTTTCTTGTCTCTTGATTTTTTTTTACATCATCCCAACATAATTAACTCACTCACATGTTCTTTGTCTATGTGCAATCATTCTAACTGCCCTAATAAAGTTCTGAGAAGTTACTTATATCATCATCTGATATGGAAATGTAAATAGTATAACCTTATTGAGCTTCTTATGATTTCTCTTTCATGATTGCCTTTTCATACTTCTCTTGAATCTTGAATTTGAAATTCAGGTTTTCAATTCATCTCTGGTCTTTTCATCAGGAATAGATGAAAGTCCTCTATTTCATTAAATATCTATTTTTCCCTTGAAGGATTACACTCAGTTTTTCTGGATATGTTATTCTTGATTGTAATCTTAGCTCCTGTGACTTCCATAATATCATATTCCTAGACCTCTGCTCCTTTAATGTGGTAGCTGCTAAATCTTGTGTTATCCTGACTGTGGCTCCAAAAGATTTGAATAGTTTCTTTCTGACTGCTTCAAGTATTTTCTATTTAATCTGGGAGCTCTGGTTGGCTATAATATTCCAGGATATCCAAACAGTTTTCCTTTATGATTTCTTGAAAACTTTTTCTTTGATCATGGCTTTTAGGTAGTCCAATAATTCTTAAATTGTATCTCCTTTATGTATTTTCCAGGTCAGTTGTTTTTCCAATGAGTTATTTCATATTTTCTATTTTTCCATTCTTTTTATTTTGTTTTATTGTTTCTTCATGTCTCTCAAGTTCTTGCCAACTCCCTCTTCACTTAATCTCCATCTATGAAATGTGTACCATGCAAATGGGCTTTGAAGAGTGTGTTATATAAGCATTTAAAATATGATGCTAAGAAAGTGTCTATAGGCGTCAATGGATTGCCAAAAAGTTGCATGATACGCAACAAATTTTAAAAAGGAAGAAAAAAAGTTTTACTACTTCTGTTTATACAATGTCATAAAGGTCAATGTTTTTGCTTGGAGTTAATTGTGTTAACTGGTTGACTGTTAAAAGAAATTAGCTGGTGGTTGTTCTTGATCAATAATTTTATGAGTGCACATCCAAAGACCTTGACCTTGAGTCATTCTCTCTCTTAGGGGACTGAACTGGTCATGGCTATAGACCTAGAAGGAAGTACTATACTGAAATGCATACCTACTACTTCCTCCTAGTAAAAATTAAGTTTCTAATAATAGAGACTATTTTGCTTTGATTTTATATCCCTAGCATCTAATACAGTACCTGGTACATAGGAGATTTTTAATTAATGTTTGTTGCTTTTTAAAGTGTGTGTGGTAGGGAATGGGTAGGGAAATGAAACTTTGAAAGTGTCACACTCTAGCACTTTGGCCACAGAACTCTCCCAGTTCCTTTTGTTACTGAGCTTTTCTAGCTAATATTTGGGATTTTTAAGAGTTGTCTCAGTTGCCTTTTAAGGAGGGTGACTGTAACCGTGAGGTGCCTAAAGGATTCTAAGAAATGGTTGCATGGCTATTCCTTTCCATGACACAGAGGTAGGGTTTGGGGTTTTTTGATGTATCCTCCACAGCTTGACAGGGAGGCTGAATCTGACAAGTAATCATTCTTGGTTATAGTTGAATGGGTGAGCTCATTTCTCCCTGCCATCACCTGAAGTCTTTGTTGTAAGACTTCCCTGGACCTAGATTTTTCATATTCCCTCCTCAAAAAGCTCAGTGCATTTGCTTTGTACTACTATGCAGTTTTCATGGTCTGACTGAGATAAAGTTTATTTGTATCCCTTTCTTATCTTCTCTGCTAGAGTGCAAAGACTTTTTGAGAGCAGACAACAGCCTTTTACATCTCCCCTACACCTTGGCCAGCCCCAAGTCTTTCAAAAAGAAGTGCATAATAAATGTTTATTGAATGAATAAACATTTTTTTAATTGACTGAAGGAGGCAACATTACTGGCATTGCTATTCTCATATAAAAAGGAGGTATAATTGTTCTACCCAAGATGTTTCCATTAAAATATAACTCAGGCTAGGAATCCATTTTTCCTTCAACATAAAAGATGTGCTGTCAGAGGGGCAGTGGAATAGGGTTTGAAGGACCAGGCCAAGAAGTCTAACTCAGTGGTCTCCAATTGTTTTCTTGTTTATGCACTCATATCATTAAAAAAAATTTTGGGAATACACCCAACATAGTTTATTACTTATTCATAAATTATATATGTTTGTAACTCTCATAGGAAAAAATGATAGAAATAGCATTTGAGAGAGAAAGAAAGACAGAGACATACAGAGAGACAGAGATGTAGAGGGAGATAGACACGAGGAGAAAGAGGGAGAGAGAGAGAGAGAGAGAGAGAGAGAGAGAGAGAGAGAGAGAGAGAGAATAGAATGACATATCTTCCTGCAGCTGTAGATGTGGGGAGGCCATCCTCCCAAAATATCCCTTGATTCTGAACAATCAGAACCTAATAAGAATCGACTTCCACAATGAGTCTTTTCTCCTTGGTTGAGCGGAGATTTTATCTTGCTTTCAAATCAAGGAACTCATATAATCTGGTACACTCTATTGTCTTTTCTAGACTGTGTACCTTCCCAAATTACTGTTTTCTATTTGCTTGGAAACATGTGTTTGCTCTACATTGAGGTTCTGTGTGTGTGTGTGTGTGTGTGTGTGTGTGTGTATGTGTGTGTGTGTGTGTGTGTGTGTGTGTAATGAATGCTGGGCTGGGGGAAGCTAAACTGATACAAATAAGCTGTTAACCTCTAAGTGGAAATGAATAGGAAAAGTATCTTTTATTCTTATCCTCATAAAGAGGCTCATATCCCTACACTACAAATATGTGAAGTATAATAGATATAATTCTAGTCCAATACCCTTCTTGGAAATAATATGAAGGAATGATCCCCCAGGCACAGCTGTCTTGGTCCCTGATTGCCTCTCCCCACATTAAGCTTCTGACTATGCCTCTCAGCCCTCCTACTACTCCTCACAAAGGTGGGAATTTCAGGCTCTCTGAAGATGCAGTGTGACAGACCAAAAATTATATTTATTTGAATAACTGCATCTCTATAATTTGGGCCCCCAAGTTCCATGTTCACTAGAGTTTAAACTATTACATATGCAAATTTACTTTACACATGTTTTCATATAATTATTATACTAATAATACATCATTAAACTTATACATAAATCAAGATTTTAAAAATATTTAATAAGGGTGAAATAATACTCTAATTCTAACATTAGTAGAGAGCCACTTGAGGAGGCACCTGTCATGGTCAATGCTTTGATAAAGTCACTTTGACAACTATATGTAAGATGAATTGGAGAAAAGGGTATTGAAGCAGGGAGAACAGTTAGAAGTATATTGTAATTGTCCAGCGAATGGTAATAAGGGCCTGAATTAATTTAGTAGTTGTGTAAGTAGACAGAAACAGACAGATAGTAGTAATTTTCTGGAACCAACAAGATTTTGCAGCTGATTGAATATGTGGGTAAAGAAGATTGAGAAGTGAGAATGAAACTGAGGTTAAGAAGCTGGGTAACTGAAAGAATAGTAGTGCCCTTGACAGTAATTGGAAAGGTTAGAAGAGGGATGGATTTTGAGGGTGAAATAATGTAATGAGATCTGCATTGCAGATTTCAACCCATTAATCTCTGCTCAACCTATACCTAGCCTCTGTTCTACCCAAAATGAAAAGGGGCTGGTATGTTTTTCATCAGTCATTGCCTAAGAATATTGAGGCTAGTGGCTGTCTTTGCCACAAATTGATCTGGGAGACAGATTCTGGGGTGAGTGTAGGAGAAGAGGAATTTTGCCTGAGCATGGTACTACATATGCCTGGATCATGATTGTTAGGTTATGTTTTGATAAGTGCTGACACTGAAGGGTTAACACCAGAGTACTGAAGGATAAGGGTGACAGGGGTCAGAATGTGGGACTGATAAGAATCAATGTGATAGACACAAGCCTATAACTGGCTTTCCCTTGGACAGTGAAATTCAACCAATCTTTGTACCTTCTGATCGGTTGATTATATACACCTTGGGGTCATGGGATATTAGAAACCCAAGAATCAACCTGTCAGAGAAACACTATCAGCAATAAAACCCAAACTCCTTTCCTTTTACTGTGAAATTTGAACATCAACTAGCTGCTAACTCCCCAGGAGCCTTCCTTTCCCCTACTAGACTTGTGCAAGTTTCTCATTCCCTTTTCTCAATACTTGGTCCTGTTTGACCCAGATAATAACCCTCTCAAACCCACCAATTTTATTATATTAAGTGCCCTATTCTTTCTGGGGCCCCAGAAGGGCACCCAAATCCCCTGGGTCCCAATGTACCTGAACTCTTTCCACCATCTTCCCTAATTGTCTGTCCTCCAAATTTTTGGTATGTCCTTTCAATAAAGCTGTCTTGTTTTACTGTCTTGCTGAGTACTATTTGTTTCCTTCTACTGGATTGTGGTATTTCAAAGCTTCCTAAAGTCTTCATTAAGAAATACTCCTCTAGGCTGGGATTCTTATAATCTAGCCACTGCTCAGATTCCTAAAATCTAGCCACTGTTTAGATTCTTAGAATCTAGCCAATGCTTGCAGACTCCTAGACTCCTTGAGAGTCTGCCCAATATTATGGATATTCTAATAAAACTTGTCTTTGGCTGAAAGAAGGCTTGGGTCAAATTCTTTGGGGCAGAACCTGCATGATGTGATTTTGGGGTCCCAGGACTCCTGAACCCCTAAACTGAATAATTTTGGTGGCCCCTAGGGGTAAACTGCCTAACCCCAAGTTCTTCTCCAGCCAAGATTGGAAGGAAGGAGCAGGGAGGGGCAGCAGCCTGGCAATGGCCTTGGGCTGTAGGGCAACCTTTGCCTGGAAGCATCACCCAAGTTCAGCACATCCTGCTCAAGGTAATGAAGCTAGCCTCCAAACTTGGGTAAGCATGCTCTTTTAAATTTGTAGTTTTAACTGTTAATGATGAGATGTTGATTCTCTGTGTAAAGTAATTTGGAAGTGCATTTAACAAAATTGAAGTCACCTGATTGGTAATGGGTTTGTTTCAAGTTTCAAATTGGTGAACTTTCTGTATCAGTTATGTCAAGCAACTTTTCATAATTTGGTTACTGCTAAAATAATTTAGCTATTGTTGGTTATTGTTTTAATGTGTAAACTAGCCAAAAAGTTTGTTTGGGTTTTGTATGACTTGCTGAGAATTTACAAGTGTATAGAAATCTTTAATGATTGGCTTTTTACACCAGGACAAATTGAAGTTTGAGATGTAAATCCTGGAAAAGTTTTTCCTAAACTGTGATTAGTAAAACTTGCTGTTTGAGGTAAAAGCTCATAGGATTTTATTTTGAGTTGTCTGATGGGTCATAATCCATCAATAATCAATAATGCACCATCTGAGAGAAATGCCACAAGCTACTCACAGAAGGTGATACTGATGGGAAGTCAGCATTGGGAAAAGTTGAGAAGACAATTTTAGCCTCAGTCTAAGAAGGGATCCTCCTGGCTCAGTTTCCCCATTATGTTCCTTTGAAAGGGAATGTTACCCACCTGGCTATTCCTGAGTCTGGCATTTAAGTGGATTTGATACTGCATGGTTGGAAAACTGAATTATCTGAATCCAAACAGAGCTAAGCATGTTTTATCCTCTCAAAGTTGGGCCCTAAATCTAGTCCCTGCTTTATACCTGGGCCCTGCAGTTTTTTCTGTCAGATTTATGTCTTCTAGACTATGGGCCATTCACCTACAGTTGGTAGCAAACAGCAAGTACCAGCCAAAGTCCCCCCATTGTTCCCTGGATGCAGCCTGTGCTTGGTTCCAGTTAACCTCCTCTTTGGGACCCCCTTGAGGCAGGGACAGCTCTAAGTCCTTTGCCAGGCAGGAAGCAGTTTCAAAAGCTGAGACCTTCACCCCTTACTCCAAAAGAATTTGGGTCCCATTTGTTTGAGGGGGGAATGATGGGGTTGAGATCTGGGCCCCAGAAAGTAAAAACCCTGAACTTTCCCACAAGGCCAAAACCCTGGCATTCACCTGAGGTTATACTCCCATCAACTGGCCTTTCACTGTGGCTATACCCAATCTCCCCTCCATTATCTTACCTCCCTATGGCCCCTGGCCATTTCCTACACTAAATCCTAGCTAGGCTCCATTGTTCAGGTCCCAGGAGTTCTGTTCACCCCAGTTTACTGGCCATTCCCATCTAGATCTCCTTAGGCCCCTCCTCCCATTACCAAAAACTACTTGGCCACTCCTAGATCCCTCCCACAGGCTTTCTGTATATAAGGTCCACCTTGTCTCCATTAAGATGCTTAGATTCTTATAATCTAGCCACTGTTCAGATTCCTAAAATCTAGCCACTGCTTAGATTCTTAGAATCTAGCCACTGCTCAGATTCTTAGAATCTAGCCAATGCTTACAGACACCTAGACTCCTTAAGAGTCTGTCCAATATGATGGATGTTCTAATAACCCTTGTCTTTGGCTGAAAAAAAAATATTCCTCTAAAGTAAAAGGTGGTATCAAAAACTGCTTGTAATGTTGAGAGAGACATGGGGCCTGGAAAAAGTGGGTAATACAATAAGAAGAGCCAGGGACAGCTGGTGAAAATTAGCTCTGGCTTGGATAACAGATAGGGAAGGAAACTCTGGACTTAATCCAGTGAGCAGCTTCCCTCAGTACTGGCAAAAGAAGCCTGTCAGACCCAGCCTTATAGTATGTTTTACTGCCTGAGGAAAGGGGGGAGTATAAGGGACTGGTAGAAAGTGCCTCCCTTCTTCATTCTCACCAGCTAACAATTCAGATATATGGGATAAAGTGAGGTAAAGTGAGACTATACTTTTGCTTCAGAGAAAGAATTGTCCCTTCCTGAAGTACTCTATTTCCCACCCTCACCCCTACCTCCACCCTTCCCCAAGGCCCAGGAGAAATCATTTTATTCCCCCCAAATTTTACTCTTCCAGATTTTAAAGCTTTGCTGAGGCTCAGAATCTGTCATATCACAGTACCTAACACATACAGTAGCACACATGATAAGCCCTTAATAAATGCTTATTGATACAGGGAACGGCAGGAATAAATTTAGTTTGCTATTCAGCCCTTTAAGAAACTTGGGGCATTTCAGAACTTTGGCCCTTGAGAGCTGAATTACCACAGGATAAAAAAATGTTTCCCTTGTCCTAAAAGATCTTCATAACTTCTCATCATGATCTGTCTTGGAAGGGGGTAGCAGGGGAAAGGATGCTTTAGGTGAGTAAAGATAGTCCTTGGACTTCTCCATCCCAGGATCATTTTCCTTCCTTTCCCTTCCCTTCCCTACTTTCTTTCCATTCTTGCATTTTGTCACTGTGAGTTATATTAATATGTTTTATTTAGGCAAAACTAATCATATAATGATATTATTTGAATGTGCATGAAACATTTTATATGTGTGGCAACCCCATACCCCTCTCTTTTTTTATTAACAGAAAACTGTTTTTCTCTCTCCTAATATTACCTTAATTAATTTACTTATTCAATGACAGACAAAACAACTGTCCAAATGATTTTTAATAGAATTGGAAAAATATAATAACAAAATTCATAAAGAGGAATAAAAGTTCAAGAATCTCAAGCAATTTAGGACTTTTACTTCTCTTTGTGATAATACTATTTTTCACTTCACTTTCTTAATGACATATGCTTAATATGAGCAGGTCCCATCATTAGCTAGAGGCTGCAGAATCAAGTTGAGATAACTCTGATGTTAATGCATAGTTTGCAAATTCCAGCTAAAACCCCAGTATTTACTGACTAGTTTACTATTTTACCTGATATAGATCTTCATCTTCTTCTGTGCTCTTCAACATATAAATCCTTATCTTCCCCTTCTGCCTTCTGTAAAATTCTATTGCACTCATTCCTGTCTATATAACTAAAACCTGGCTGCTGAAACTGCTACTCATGACTCACTGATTTTGTATACTGTAAGCATATAATAAACTGATTTTATCATATCTCTACATCTTTTGGTGGTTATGATTGACAGCAGTACCTATCAACAGATCCTTAGACAATTTTTGTCACATCTTGAAGCTTTGCCTTCCCAAGCTGCTTAAACTTTCCCTCAGAGCAGAGGGTTGAGGTGGAGTAAGTTGTAGATTAAGGTACACATGGAGGAACCAATGGAGCTCTCTTCACCTCTTCCCATACAAATCCCCAATATTCATCTGCCTTATCATGAGTCATGAGACGTGGGACAATTACTCTAGAAGGGTCAGAAACCCTGTTCCCTTAAAGGAGGCCAGATTTGGTGCAGTGGAAATTTGTAGGCACAAGCAATGAATTTCAAATCCTAGTTTTGTCAATACCTATGTGATCTTAGGCAACTCACTTCACCTCTCTGAAAATCAGTTTCCTCAATTGTAAAATGTGGAGTTTAGACTAGATATACTCTAAAGTTTCTTCTAGCTTGAGATCTGTAACCTTTTCGCTACAACTGATCTTAACAGTGCTTGACTGACCCACTTCCCCATTTGGGTTTCATTTGATTCCATATCAGCAGAGCTTTATTTTGAGTAAGCATTGAATGAGCCTTTCTTTGTAACTTTAGGCAAGTCATTTACTTTCTCTTGAAAGGAATGCCTAAAGTTTCTTCCTCTGAATTGTTCTAGATGATTCTAGAGGACAGTATATGCTACTTTGAAAGGATGATTAATTGGGGCAGGTAGGTGGCACAGTGAATAGAGCACCTGCCCTGAAGTCAGGAGAGCCTGAGTTCAAATCCGGCCTCAGACTAAACACTTGACACTTACTAGCTGTGTGACCCTGGGCAAGTCACTTAACCCAAATTGCCTTAAAAAAAGGATGATTAATTGTGGTAAAGAGGATGGCTGGTGGGATAGTGATTGCCAAGCACTCCTTTATCCCAAAGGATCTATCTTTTTACCATGGTTGATGTTGTTTGTACTTTATTCTCAAAGAGAACCAACAACATCACAAAGATTGTTACAATAGGCCTCGGAATCTAGGTGGCACAGTGGATAGAGTGCCAGTCCTGGAGTCAGAAGATTCATTTTCATGGGTTCAAATCTATCCACAGACATTTATTAACTGTATGACTCTGGGCAAGTCACTTAACCCTGTTTTCCTCAGTTCCTCATCTGTAAAATGAGCTAGAGAAGGAAATGACAAACCACTCCAGTATCTTTGCCAAGAAAATCCCAAAGGGGGTCATGATGAGTAAGACAGAACTGAAAAGTGACTGAACAGCTACAACAACAGGAATCTCATCCACCAGTAATCAGGCTTCTTGGATAATATCTGGCCTTGGTTCTTAATAACTTGTTAAAATAGGAAATTACCAAATGGGCCAGAGGTGGGAGTAGCAGAAGAAAAATTTCTCCAGCATTGACTTCATGGCATCTTGGAGGTTGCTTCCTCTCCTAGTGAGGTGCTATTTCCCTTTTTGAGGGATTTGTTGTTTGCCCTTTTTGGTGAAAATTCCTAGTTATAACTCTGGTCCAGGATATTTATTCTCCACCCTGGTTTGTATTTCCTGCTAGATGTGAGACAACTTAGAGCCCGAGGCTTCAATCCAGAAGGAGCTAAGAAGCCTAAAAGCGATTCCTACTCCTTATCAAAGCTGAGACAGAGATGCTATGATGACTTTATACATGGAGAATGAGGTGCAACTGTGAGGAAGAGACATAAATGATCAAATTTAAGCAGAATTATGTTAATAAGCAATCTGAGTCTTCTGTGGACCATATAGCATACTGACTTTATTTCTCTTTGGAATTCAAATCTCACAGTGTCATTATTCCAAATACAATAGGGAAATAAGAATGAGAAAATAGACATATAAAATTGTCCTGAGACCAATAAAAGAAAGCAGTGGCTATAAATCATGTTTACATTTCTATCCCCAAAGACCATAGCATCAAAATGTCATATGGCATTTATGGAAATAGTAATGAGGGAATTATAATTGCATATTGACAAAATAATTGGAAAATCCAAAGTAAAATACTTTTTAATTAAAGTCCTTATTCTCAAAATATTCTCTCCAAGTGAATCTCAAATATGGTTGTTCAATTAAGTGAAATCCAATTAAAATATTCCCCATTCTCTATAAAATATTCTAACCTACATTATTTTTGGTGAGCAGTGTTTTATCTCTTTTTTACCTTTAACCACTTCTCCCCAAATCCTTAAACTTTTTTAAAGTGATTTTTCAAGTCTAAACTTTTCTTGAAGTGGGATCCCCAGCATTTGTTTCTTAGTATATTAGCCTTTGCTCTCTCTTGTAGTCTGGGGAGTCACTGCTGTATTTATACTTTTGTGTGTGGAAAGGTATATCAGTAGGGGTGGTTTCACAAACATAAGTGACCACTAAAATGTTATGATATGAGCAGCACAAAGAACTCTTTTTTAATTCACACTTTTTTGAACTCGAGCCTAAAATTATCCATTTTCTTTTGGTCACTCCCTAAAAGCTTCCTTATAAAGAGCAAATTATAATTAGATTAAGGTATGTTAAGTCACCCATAATGACCCATCTTCATATGCTAAAAGGAGAATCTTAGCTCATATGTATATAAGTGTATAGTTACTAATATAGTGACTAATATTCCTAGAAGTAGAATGGACCTCAGAAGCCAATTAGTTAATATCTTTATTTGAGAAAGTAGGAAATGGAGGCCCAAGAAAGTTAATTGATTAGGATACATAGGATGTACAGATAGTCCATATTCAAAGCTGTATTTGCACCCAAGTCCTCTGATTACAAAGCCAGTTGCATTTCCAAGGAAGCAACCCCCTTTCCCTACTGTAAGAGTAGATGTGGGGAAGGGAGAGATTGATCAAGAACTGAATTTCAGGGTTGACTTCTTTATGAGAGGAGCAGTAATGGAAAGTAGATGGGAGTGGGATGAATTATCCATAAACAGAGAGCTATGATGGCAGAAAACAGGGGTGAAAAATTTATTTCTTTTTTTTTTTACATTTTTTAAAATTTATTTTTAGTTTTTAACATTCACTTCCATAAGCTTTTGAGTTTTAAATTTTCTCCCTCTCCCTCCCCAAGACAGCATGCAATCTGATATAGGCTTTACATATACATTCCTATTAAACACATTTTCACATTATTCATGTTGTAAAGAAGAATTAGAACCAGTAGGAGAAGCCATAAGAAAGAAGAAACAAAACAAAATAGAAGAAGAAAAGAGCAAATAGTATGTTTCGATCTGCATTCAAACTCCATAGTTCTTTCTCCGGATGTGGATGGCATTTTCTATCATGAGACTTTTGGAGATGTCTTAGGTCCTTGTATTGCTGAGAAG
Organism: Vombatus ursinus; assembly: GCF_900497805.2. NCBI lineage: Eukaryota > Metazoa > Chordata > Mammalia > Diprotodontia > Vombatidae > Vombatus > Vombatus ursinus. The sequence continues at coordinate 3,445,414 of NW_020949613.1, forward strand.
AGCTAAGTCTATCAAAGTTAGTCATCACACAATGTGGCTGTTTCTGTGTCCTAGTTCTGCTCACTGCACTCAGCATCAGTCCATACAAGTCTTTCCAGGTTTTTCTGAAATCCACTTGCTCATCATTTCTTACAGCAAAATAGTATTCCATTACATTCATATACCACAACTTGTTCAGCCATCCCCCAAATGATGGGCATCCCCCCAATTTCCAATTCTTTGCCACTACATACAGAGCTGCTATAAATATTTTTGTACATGTGAATCCTTTCACTATTTTTATGATCTCTTTGGGATATAGCCCTAGCAGTGTTATTGCTGGGTCACAGGGTATGCATGTTTTTATAGCCCTTTGGGCATAGTTCCAAATTGCTCTCCAAACTGTTTGGATCAATTCGCAAATCCACCAACAATGTATTAATGTTCCAGTTTTCCCACATCTCCAACATTTATCCTTTTCCTGTTTTGTCATGTTAGCCAACCTGATAGGTGTGATGTGATACCTCAAAGTTGTTTTGATTTGCATTTCTCTAATCAATAATGATTTAGAGAATTTTTTCTTATGATTATAGATAGCTTTAATTTCTTCATCTGAAAACTGCCTGTTCATATCCTTTGACCATTTATCAATTGGGGAATGACTTGCATTCTTATAAATTTGACTTAGTTCTCTGTTTATTTTAGAAATGAGACCCTTATCAGAGAAACTGGTTGTAAAAATTTCCAGTTTTCCTCTTCTTGGTTACATTGGCTTTGTTTGTGAAAAAAAAAAAAAAAACTTTGCAATTTAATGTAATCAAAATTACCCAGTTTGCATTTCATAATATTCTTATCTCTTGTTTGGTCATAAATTCTTCTGTTCTCCATAGATCTGATAGGTAAACTATTCCTTGCTCTCCCAGTTTGCTTATAGTATCAGCCTTTATACCTAAATCATGAAATCCATTTGAAACAGAGGAATACACACAGGGTACAGGTAAAAGGCTGCAGTAGAATATATTATGCTCTAGCTGAAGTAAAAAAAAAAAAAACAGAAGCAGTAATCCTGATTTCAGACAAAGCAAAAGCAAAAATAGATCTTATGAAAAAAGATAAGGAAGGAAATTATATCCTGCTAAAAGACACCATAGAGAATGAAGTAATATCATTACTAAATATATATGCACCAAGTGGTATGGCATCTAAATTCTTACATGAGAAGTTCAGGGACTTACAGGAAGAAATAGACAGCAAAACTATACTAGTGGGGAACTTCAACCTCCCCCTGTCTGAACTAGATCAATGTAACCACAAATTAAATAAGAAAGAAGATTAGGAAGTGAATTGAATATTAGAAAATTTAGATATGGTAGACCTTTGGAAAAAATTGAATGGTGATAGAAAGGAATATACCTTTTTGTTAGCCAAACTGGTCTCATTAGAGAAAGATTGCTGTTCTAGAATTAAATCTGTTAGCCCTCTTAAATATAGTTAGTCTAGGGGAAATAATTTTTAGGTTCAAGTTGAGCTCCTAATTGCTATGCTTTAATAAGTGGAAGGAGTGTTCCAAGCTGTGTATCCAAAGTTTGACTTCATTTCTACCAATGCCAGTTCCATAAATACTATACATACTGAACAGGACAGAAACCCATTTATCCAAGAAAATGCAACTAGAAATCAGAGAAAGTATATAGTTAAGAACATATATCAGAGAATGTACAGAGTGAATGAGCTCTCCCATTGGGAGAGAGAGAGAGAGAGAGAGAGAGAGACAGAGAGAGAGAGAGACAGAGAGAGAGAGAGACAGAGAGAGAGAGAGAGAGAGAGAGAGAGAGAGAGAGAGACAGAGAGAGAGAGTTTCATCCAAGGGGAAACTTTCTAATTACCTAGTATAGTAAACTGAAGGTAGGGACATGATTAAGGTGCTGGCTTCTCTACAAGTCATTTTTTTTTCCCCAGAGTCTTTCTTTATCTTGAGAAATCTGAAGAAAATCTGGTATCATATGTCTTCTTTCTCAAAATTGGAAGCCAAAAGACTAGCACCTCTCTTGTCTCAAGTTCTCACCAAGTCTAGCCCTGTAATGTAGGCATGGAGCATTGAATAATCTCTACCAATAAGTCTTACACAATTGGCCTTTGAACCTCAGGTTGCAGATAAAATGAAGAAGATTGGCTAGATGATCTCTAAGATCTATTCTAGATCTAAAACTAAAATTTTAACAATGAGTTATCATCCATGGTTGTTGGTTGGTTGGTTGGTTGGTTGTCCTTTATTCTTGAAGAGGACCAAAGTGACATCACTACGTTAGAGTCAAGTTTCAGCGTGTCCAACTGTGGCTGATGTTAAGATGACTGGTGATGGCTCAAGATGCTGTGGATGACCTTGGTATTTTCAATGTCTAACCAAGCTTTAAGTGCTCCACAGTACTTGTTTCAGCTGTCTTCATGGCTGTTGGAGCAAATTGTTCTCATCTGTCCATTCCACCAGGGGAAGTGTTCACATGCTTGGAGTAGACATCCCCCTAACTCACCAATGGGTTTGAGACCCCTATGTTACCCTCAACCTGGTTTAGCCCATCTGCTGAAATGGTTCACTGGAGTGTGGCCATGGCACATGTTACAGCTTTTTGGAGCCACAGGAGAGAGTTAGGTGGAGCAGGTGGACACCAAAGGTGGAAAGCAGCCCTGAAAAGGACTTGGCAGCAATCATACCAGAGGTACTAGTCTTTCCTGATCACACCCTACACTCAGTATCATCCATAGCAAAAATTAAATGACTCAGTGGGTGATAAAGATCTAGAACAGGGGTTGGGAACTTGCAGCCTCCAAACTTCTGAACAAAAACTTCTGTGAAGTTTGAACTCAATCAGAGGACCACATTTGAGGACCTAGAGGGTTACTTGTGACCTCGAGGTGATAGGTTGTCCACCATTGATCTAGAAGGTATAGTTAGAAAATATTTTGGAATTATAAACTTTTCTAAATTTTCTAAAGATTAGGCTTTTATTTTTAGATGGTAAAGCTAAGTGTTTTGTAGTCATCTAAGTAATAACAATGCAGCAGTGGAGAAAGCAGTGTTCCAGTGACAGAATTCACTTAGATGTTTTCTTTAGCCAATGAGAGCTTTATTAATATAAAAGCACATGGACCTTTTAGCAAAAAAAGCTAATTAGGGACCTGATATTTGGGAGAACTAGGCTTATATAGAGGTTTCAGAATGATGATGTAGTTTTAGAGTTTTTCTGAGGGTTAAAGATTAAGGACAGGACAAGAAAGAATTTTATGACATAGGATGACGTAGACAAAAGGAATTCTTTATGGTCCAGGATAAGATCTTTAAGGTTTTATGACAGACTAAAGATTAAGAATGTAGCAGAGTGGGGACAGAGGTTAAAGATTAAGGACAGGGAGAACACAGGATAAGGTAGACAAAATCAGTTCTTTTGGTACATGTTAAGGAGACTTATGGCATTTCAAGATAAGGGGTAAAGTTCTTTAGGATGCTCTCAAGTTACAGGACGAGCTACAGAATGATTCCCCCTCCCCCAGGAGGGGCCTCACAAAGTACTGGAAAAGTGACCCTTAATATTCTTTTTAACCATTAGGATACCATTTGTATCCACATCAACAAGAGCTAAATCTAGGTAAAACCACAAATAATGATAAGCTATTGTTTTTGCAATAATTATTGTTGTTTTGACAATTGGATGTCTTCATTCATCATTTCTTTAACCCCTAGAAGTAACCTCTTCCCTACACATTATTAATGTATTCTTTATTCACTCTATCAGATAACAAGTGCTTTGAGAGCAAGTCTTGTGTTTATCAATTAAAAGCATTTGTTAAGCTTCTACTAAGTGGCAAGCACTGTACTAGCTGTTAGAGAAATAAATTTGAAAAATGTATTCCTGGGGCAAGTAGGTGGTGCATTAGATAGAGCACCAGCCCTGAAGTCAGGAGGACCTGAGTTCAAATCTGGCCTCAGACCAAACACTTGACACTTACTAGCTGTGTGACCCTGGGCAAGTCACTTAAACCCAATTGCCTAAAAAAAAAATGTATTTCTATTGGCTAGCTGTCCTTGGCACACAATACATGCTTAATAAAAAATTATTAAAGTAAATTAATATGAAACATAGTGATTAAATACATTTAAATGAACAATTTCAACAATAAAGGTCACTGTAATAAAAGAATGAGAAAAGAAATATAGGATATAGAGATTTTTATCAAAATATTTAATTTGAAAATATATGCAATAATCACTCAGATTTTGTTCAATTTGACAAACATATATTAAATAGCTATTTTGTATAAAGTACTAGATAACTTGGAATACATTTTTCATTTTTATATCCCCACCACCTAGCACAAGGCCTGGCACATAGTAGGTTCTTAATAAATGCCCCATTAATTTATAGCAACTTTTTCCACAAACAAAGAACAATTAACTAAGAGAGCACCCATCAATTGGAGAATGGATGAACAATATATGATAAATGAATGTAATGATACTATAATGTAATACTATTTTGGATATTATTGTGCTATAAAAAAATAAAGAGGGGATGTTTTAGAGAGAACTGGGAAGAATTATATGAGCTGATACATAATAACATAAGAAGAATCAGAACAATTTAAATTATAACATCAATACTGTATAAATGAACAATTTTGAAAAACCTAAGAAATCTGATCGATGACATGATTATGGAAAATTATACAGACTGCAAAATTTATTTCTGGATTTGGCTAGTGTGGGGATTTGATCTGCTTGATTCTCCTTTTATAATACAATGATGGTGAGATTCATTTTTATCCCCAGTGGTTAGGGAAAGGTAGAAGAGAGGAAAAAAAGTTTGATATTTGTAAGTAAATAAGTGACTAAATAAACAAATAAACTAACAAGAAATGAAACAAACACATTGTTCACTAATTGGCAAATATGCAATAAACTTACAGTGTGGTACAGTAGATACAGCATGATCAAATATTTATGATAAAAGAGTGTTATAAGTTTAAATGTAAGACCCTGGGAAGGAGGTATAAGTAATTAGAAGGAGAAGATATCATTTTCTCCTGGTTAAAAAAAAAAAAAAAAAGGTAGCCTTGGGTCAGGAAAGAATTTGTGGAGGACCTTAACTTTATAAGAATTTCAAAAGATGAAGATATGGGTGAGGAGGGGAATCTGATTCAAGTATAGGAGAGGTTATCCAGGGTTGGGAAATCTGTGACTTTGAGGCCACATGTGGCCCTCTAGGTCTTCAAGTACGACCCTTTGACTGAATCCAAACTTCACAAAACAAATCCTCTTAATAAAAGTATTTGTTTTGTAAAACTTGAACTCAGTCAAAAGGCTGCACCCATGGACGTAGAAGGCCACATGTGGCCTCAAGGAGGTCACAGGTTCCCCACTCCTGTATAATCAAATGCACAGCAGGGAGAGGGCAAGATGAAAATAGAGGTGGGGCAGCTAGTTGGTGCAGTTGATAGAGCACCAGCCCTGGAGTCAGGAGGACCCAAGTTTAAATCTGACCTAAAAAAATGCTTAATAGCTGTGTGACCCTGGGCAAGTCACTTAACCCAGATTGTCTCCCCTCCACTCCACCCCATTCCCAAAAAAATGAAGGATAGAAAGTGGCCTAGGAGGATGGGAATGCAGAGAATGAGATAACATTAGAAAGGTAATTTGTTAACAAATTTTGAAATACCTTGTATGGCTGGAACAGTTTGTATTTTGTTTAATACATAATGAAGAACCCCTGAAGCTTTATGTTGATGTGCTCTCAAAACATAAAATCTTACATGACAAAGAACACATTTTGAATTGTGCCTTAACTCGTGAAACCATAATTGTATTTTAAATTATAGAAGCATAACTTCAATTAACTCAATAGACCTTTATTAATATCTTATTATGTACCATAAACTGTGCTGTGTTTGGGATAAAAAAATGCAAAATGATACATTCTATACCTTTATAAGTCTTGTAATCTCACGTAAGTTACAACATTCAAGTATGTGATGACACAATATACAATGTGATGGTTTTTTTCCATTAATTCTTACTATAATATTTAGTTTTTACTCTAAAATAAATAATTAGGGATCTCCAGTTTATATTGATTAAAATAATATGATAACAATCTGAATCTAATTTGTTTTGTTCCCCTCCTTCCCCCTTTCTTTTTCCCTCTTCCTTAAATCAATGAAAAGGAACAGGGACAAGCTAAATCCAGTTATTTGGATCAAGGAAAGGGAGTCACTAAGGGATTCTTTCCCATTTATTGAACTGGGGATTGTTGAGGAGGGGCGTCACCCCATCAGGCATGCCACAGGTGGGAAGATGCCACAGGTCCAGTTGATTAGAAGGACATCCTAATTAACTCCATTACTTTGGTAGTGAGCTCTAGTTTGTTTTGTTTGAGGCAATCCTTTCCTAGATCCTACACCACCTTCCCTGTCTCAATTCAATTACCTGATCACTTTATTAATGTCTGCTAACATAGTGTTCCTTAATTTTTCCTGGCCCAGAAAGCAGGAATCATGAAACTTCTCCACAGTCATGATTTTACCTTCACCTATAGTTTACCAGATGCCATAGAAGGGAACAGGCATTATAGAAAAAGGGCTCAACAACCATGCCAACCCCAACCAACTACTATTTACTAACAGGTAATCCCTAGGACCCCAAGAATAGTAGGACCTTCAGATCGCTAGTCCAGTTTCCAATGTAGACCCTCTCCCATCATCCATGGAAATAACCCTCATAAAGATAATCTAATCAGGACTCTGGTGAGAGTTGTATCAAAATTTTGTATTTGCTAAAGTGGAAGTGGGAAGTGGGAGTGGAAGCACTCCCACTCTACCCTGTCTCCTTAGCAGCTACATCTATTAAAATCCAAAAAAGAAAGTTTTCTCTCAAAAAAGTCCTTGGAACTGTCAGATGAATCTATATCATGATTTTGTTTTATCAATACAAATAATATTAATCAAAATATATTACCATTTGCTTTGTTGCTGCACCCTTAGGACAACTGGGTCTTTCCATCTGATGTTCAGTTGAAATCTATTTAGGATGTGAGCTCCATAAGAGGACTTTTATTTTTATCTATAGTTTTAGCTCAGTGCTTGGCACATAGTAGTGCTTAATAATTTTTATTCATCCATTCATTCATTGAATCTTTCCTCCACTAGCGTATTTTTTTAATACTAAACACAGTGCTTATTCCTCCTAGTTCCCTTTCTGAATCTAAGATAAGGTAAGGTGCCAAAGGAAGTCTTTATTTCCACATTTCATTTTGTCAGCACTGAGCATGACTTAGCCATTTCAACTTCAGTCTATTACTTTTTGAAAATATCTTTTGTCCATTGCATTTGTATTTCAAAGTCTATCCAACTCTAATTTTCAAATTAGAAAGTTTTCTAGAAGTTTTCTATCCCCTTAATAATCCATTATCTCCATGTAGAATTATGCTTAGCTTAGCCAGATTATTACTGTGGTTGCAGTCTTTTTTATTTCCTTTTTGTTGGATTTTTTTTATCTTTTATTTGTGATGAGTACTTCTGACTCAATCTAGCTAGAATTTCCATGTATGTGATCCATCTCTTCTTGATTACTTGCAATATTCTCCTTTTGAGCAGAGAGCTCCAAGTGATTAAGTACATTTCTGAATGAGTTCAACTTTGAATTCCTCTCTCATTATAACCTGTGAATTCAATTGATTTATACTTCTACACTCATAGAAGTAGAACCAGGAGGGAGATCAGAGACTATGTAGACCAATTCTCTCATTTTATGGGTGAGGAACTGAGGCAAGTGATTTTCTCAGTATCTTTGAAGTAGCAACCATCCAATAGCTGTAAGAAATTAAATTTTTTTTCTAAAATATGGTATTTTATTTTTTATTTTGTCTCATAGCATTTTTTTTCTGGATGGCATAGTGATTTTTAAATTATTATTCTGCATCTCATTTTCTAGGGATTATTTTATGGTTGATACCTTAGTAGAAGAGAAAGACAAAGATAGACCTTTGATGAATATTAGCATGGGCCTGAAGGAGTAAGAAACTGATCCAGCAAAGATGAATTAGTAGGACATTTTCAGAATCATCTTTTTGCTTTAGTATTTATCATGTTAAAGGAAACAATGTTTTCTTTTTCTTAAGGATAGGGAAAACCAAACCATAGTCTTAAAAAAAAATGTAAGGGCAGCTAGGTGGCACAATGGATATGAAGAGGGTGAGGGTTTTGAGGTGCTCCTAGATGCACAGAGACACCCCAAAATCGTGGGAGAAAGGCCAGATCATGACGCAGATCTGCCTGAATGAATTCAACTCAGATCTTCTTCCAGTCAGAGAAAAAGTTTATTAAAGATAAGCATATAGGCCAGACTCCAAAGAAACCCAAACATCAGTGATCTAAATGGGGGTTAAGGTGGTCAGGTGTGGCATAAGGCAATCTAGAAAGCTCAGCGTCTGAATGGGGGCTGGGGTGAATAGGCCATGTGATGGCCGTGAGGACATGCGGGTATGAGAGGTCTCAGCTTCTAGGCTTGAGAACAGCTCAACATCAGAATGGGGGAAAGGTGAGTCTTAAGTACAGACTGATTGGGGAGGGGTCTAAGCAGTGGACACGCAGTTTGGAGTGATGGAAGGAGGGGTCTAAGGAGATCTGGATGAGAGTGGCCAGCAAGCTGGGCTGAATGGAACGTCTGGGTCCCGGACCTTGTGGCGCCTAGCTAGGATTAAGGGTAGCCAGAGGAAGGGGGGGGTTGGGAAAAGAAAGGGTCCAGGTGAGAATTTCTGAGGGATTTGAACAGACAATGAGAATAGATAATGAAGGGAGCTGAAAGGGGAAGTTTGCTTTCAAAGGGCTTTTAAAGGGAAATAAGGCAGTTTCTAAAACTTTAAGGGACCAGTAAACAAACTGAAACCAGGTTCTTTTTGGAGTCAGGGAAGAAAGATGCATTTGAATAAGCTTTCAAATTGAGAGAGATGAAGTGAGTCTACAAGGAATCTAAAAGTTTCAAGGTTTTTCTGGGAGCCAGATTCCTTTTGCCCCTCTAGCAAAGGTAAATCTCTTCAGATAAAGTACCAGCCCTGAAATCAGGAGGACCTGAGTTCAAATTCGACCCCAGACCAAACATTTGACACTTACTAGCTGTGTCACTTAACCCCGCTTGTCTAAAAAAAAATAAAGAAACTGAAAAAAGTAAATACTTGAAAATACAACAGTCAAGGGAAAAAATGCAACAAAAATAGTTAACATTTATTTAGCTTATATGTGTGAGGTGCATTTTAAAGCAAATACATCCCATCAAATAATTGTTTTTTCAAGCAATTTGACCACATTCTTTTAACAGCTCAATGCATACTCTAACAGCATCCAGATTAAGTAAGAAATCATTTTTTCTAACAACATTTCTATTGTAATGATTTCCCAAATGTCACAATAAAAGGGAAAAAAAATAGAAACACAGTAATAACATACATGATACCTGGTATTTAAAGTATGAAACAAAACTCATCAATTCAGTTGAATGCATTTCCAAATTTTCTTACATAGAATATCATTCATTTATCACTTTGGGCACTTTATACTGATTGAATTCAAGACCAATATAGAGTACTTATGTTTACTAACATTTATATAGTGTTTACCATGTGCCAGGCACTCTGCTAAGCACTTTTCAATCACATGATCCTCAGGACAACCCTGGAAGGCAGGTTCTATTTTTTTATCCCCTATTGTCTCTGTTTAGAAAACTGAGGTAAACGGAGGTAAAGTAACTTGTTTAAGGTCACACAGCTAATAAACTTCTGAGATCAGTTTTTAATTCAGGTGTCCCTGATCCATGCATTTTTCAGCATTTAACTTAATGCTGAATAGCAAATGTATTTTGCATGAAGTTCTGATTTCCACATTTATCCCAATAGGAGAACATATCTCATTATAAATGAGACCACATTATGATTTAGTTTCAAAACGAAGATTGGCAAAAATAAAATCTGGCTTCATAATCACTGATGTAAAATTTAAAATCTTAACTTTCCCAAGGGCGAACTGTTTTTAGTTAGCTCATGTCAAAAAAAAAAATTACAACTTTCTCTTTATTTCTTTTTAAATCATCCAAAGAGCAAAATGAATTCCCTTTGTTTTCTTAATCCAATCTCACCCAATACTTAAAGAGGGTGTATACCTCACCTTAATTGAGGCTTTTCAGTAGTAATCCAAGGCAATTGGGTACAAAGTCAGGAAAAGCTACATTTTTTAAAGAAAAAAATACTTAATTTTGTTACAAAGGTCTTCACATAATTATTTGCACCAGACCAAAGAAAACAAGGTCTCATTTACCAGCCGACTAATTAATTAGCATTTGTTAAGGTCCTAGAGTCTTATCAGATGGGATAAAGAGAAGAGAGGGCATTCCTAGAACTATTCAAAGTCCCAGGAGTTTTCTTTTGTAATCTTAAACTGACTGGGGGAAGGGAGATACTGAAGAGGTTCAATACTTGTCAGAGGCATTTTTCTAAGAATTTCCCAAATCTTTCTTATCTCAGTGGAATAAACCCTTCTCAAACTTCTTTCCCAGCTCGAAATCACTCCCTTCATATTCACTTCTACTCACATGATCAGTAGAAATGATGAGGATGGAATCTAGACCACAAAAAGGAAAGGTCCATCTTGTCTCCATTGAGATGATCAGATTCTTATAATATAGCCACTGCTCAGATTTTTACAATCTAGCCAATAGATCACAGGTCCTCAGATTCCTTAAGAGTCTGACTAATATGGCAGATCTTTAATAAACCTTGTCTTTGGTGAAAGAAGGCTTGGGTTGAATTCTTTTGGGCAGGACCCGCATGTCATGATTTTGGGGCTCCAGCACCCCTAAACCTCTAAACCTCATCAGAAAGAGACTTCACCTTTTTTTTTTGCTTTCTGCCCATTCTCCTCCTATCTCTACTTATTTGAATACTACCTTTAATGTCCTCTTAAGTCCATCTCAGTTTATTTCTCAATCATATTCTAGTGTAACATTCCACTGAATCTCTCCTGTACATATTTCCTTATACAATACAACTTTTTGCCTCTGGACTTGTGAGTGTGATGGATGAAGTTTCCTCAGTAGTTAAACTCATAAATTCCCTTTGTTCTCCCAAAGAGGCAGGAGTTGACCTGTGTTCCATCTCCTCTAGCAGGATAAACACTGCAAAGGACTGTTAGCCTGACCTCCAGAGGCTTCCTGCTTATCTGTCTTTAGGCAGAACTTCTAAAGGTTATCAAAAGTCCTCCTGATTCTTTGTCTTTAGGCAAAACTTCTAAATGTTTATCAAAAGTCCTCCTGATTCTTTGTCTCTCTAGGCAAATATTTCCAAATAAGAGTCTTAGAAAGTTGCCTTTAGATTGTGCATCCTGAAACCCAGCCAATGGGAAGAAGGGTTCAGAAATGGGGAGGGAGTGTCACGTTAGGACTATAAAACTTTGTTCCCCACTAACAGACTTTACACTCCCCTGACTGCCCTAACTTGAACGACAAGAGCTGTGCCCTTTCTCATGAGAAAGAATAATACTTTCTGCACTCTGACTTTGACTCCGTTTTTATTTAGGGAGGTTGCCAGTACCACACACTTGCATAGTCTATTTCAATTTAAGCATCTTAGACTTAAACAGTTAAATCTTGTTAAATCATTTCAAACTGGTTTCAGGCCTGTTTATTCTCTAGTACCTCTATTGTCCTGTAGGAAGGGGACAGAAATTGTTAGCACTTGACCTTGATCTGCAAACTTTACAAACTTAATTTGTAAAATTACAGTGAATATATAACATTTCAGTCACAAATTTTTGTCTCTAGTTCATCATGCTACACATTTCTACAGACTGATAAGAAAGATTACCTTGCTTCATATCTGAGTCTCTTATCTACTTCCCTAACTTATCTTGAGTTAGAAATGGAGAGAGAGAGAGAGACAGACAGACAGACAGAGACAGACAGAGACAGAGACAGACTATCTTTCTAAAGGTTTTGAAAGTTCCATAGAAAAGTTTTCACTTTCCCTGCTCTCTTCCCTTTGGCTGCTTAGGCCACGAGAAAAAGTCAGGTTGGACTTAACAAGACACAAAATGCAGACATAGCTTACAACATACTTTACGTTACACAAATAAAACACTTAATACTTCAAGTTCAAAAATCTTGTTATTTATCCACTCAGATTTTTTTTCAAATTGAACTCAGTCTTTTTCTCTTCCCCTGAGTTTTCTAACAGCTTGCCTAATGGGGAATTGGCAGGAAGCTCACTCTGTGCTGACCCCCTATTTATTGCTAGTACCCACTTTCTTTCTATTCCTAGGCAACAATGTTGTAAAAGACCCACTGTTCTTTTCTACACATTCCATTCTGGTTCCATTTCGTTGTGCACAAATGAGAAAAAAATCAGTTTGGGTTCAGGATCTATATCTTTATCTTACATGAGTTTGGGGGAAGTAAATTCTCTATCACTTCATGGGTAACTAACTGCTGGGTGGGTGGTTGGGTGATGTTTGTGGCTTATGATCACAAGTTTGCTGGGGTGGAGTACCCTCCCACCCCCCATAAATGATAGTTATAGGAAAAACACCCTGGAAAGTCTCCAGACTGGTTCTCACCAAGAATGTTAATGGAAAAATTCTATACTTGGCCCTTTTGTTCTGATAAAAGAGGCAAAACTCAGGAAGAGAAAATTAAAAGGAGTTTATTAAAAACTCTAGGACAGTGACACTGCATCAGCAAACTAGTCATGAGGGACCAACCCATATATTCCTTTTTACTGAATGAAATAGAATGGTTTCCACATTACTAAATTTATGATAGGATATTTCCAAAGCCTATGTTAGAAATCCGTGGCAGTAAAAAACAGTTCTTCATATCAGAATTATCCCATAAGATGACTAAAGCTATTTCAATTTGTTGTACCTCAAAGAAAAAGGAAAACAGTTGAGAACTTTTTTTCTTAAAATGACATTTCACATGGTTGATGGCAGCCATAAAGTCATGTTGTTATTGTTGTTGTTGAGTCATTCAGTCATGTCTGACTCTTCATAACTCCATAACTATAACTATAGTGCTCCAGGCCCTCCTATCAACTGTTTCCTCAAGTCTGTCGAACCTCATGTTCATAGCTTCCATGATGCTGTTTATCTATCTCAACCTCTGCCATTCCTTTTTCCTTTTATCATCAAACTTTCCCAACACCAAGATCTTTTCCAATTAGTCCTGTCTTCTCTTCACGTCACCAAAATATTTAAGCTTCAGCTTTAGTATTTGGCATTTCAATGAGTAGTTCAAATTAATTTCTTTAAGTATTGACTGATTTTATCTACTTTCTCTTCAAAGGACTCTCAAAAGTCTTCACCAGCACCACAATTCAAAAATATCTATTCTGCAGTGCTCAGCTTTCCTTATAGAACAATTCTTACAGACATGCATTGCTACTGGAAAAACTTTTGACTATGTAGTCAAACTATAAGCTTTGACTATATAGACCTTTATCAGCAAGATGATGTCTCTGCTTTTTAGTATGCTGTCCATATTTGCCATAGCTTTCTTTTCAAGGAGTAAGCATCTTTTAATATCATATCTACAGTCACTATCTGCAGTGATCTTTGAGCCCAAGAATATAAAATCTGAAACTGCTTTCATTTCTTCTCCCTCTATTTGCCAGGAAATGATGGGACCAGTTGCCAAGATCTCAGGGTTTTTTGTTTGTTTGTTTATTTGTTTTTAATGTTAAGCTTCAAGTAAGCTTTTAAATTCTCCTCTTTCAATCTCAACAAGAGGCTTCTTAATTCTTCACTTTCTGCCATCAGAATGGTTTCATTTATGTACCTGAGATTGTTAATATTTCTCTTAGCAACCTTAATTCAGACTTTTGATTTGTCCAGTCTGATATTTTGCATGATGTACTCTGCATATAATTTAAATAAATAAGGTGACAACATATGGCTTTGTTATACTCCTTTTCCAATCTTCAATCAGTCAATTGCTCCATATTTGGTTCTAACTGTTGCTTCTTGGCCTGCTTACAAGTTTCTCAGGAAACAAGTAAGATGATGTGGTACTCTCATCTCTTAGAGGACTTGCCACAAAACAGCCAAAGACCTTAGTGTAGTTAATGAAGCAGAAGTAGATTTTTTTTTCCTGGAACTCCTTTGTTTTCTCTGTAATCTGGTAAGTGTTGGCAATTTGGTCTCTAGTTCCCCTGCCTCTTTGAATATCAGTCTACTCTTTGGGTAAATTTTGAATCATGTATTGCTGAAGTTTAGCTTGCAGAATCTTAAGCATAACCTTGCTGGCATGTGAAATGAGTGCAATTGTTCAGTAATTTGAAAATTCCTTGTCATTTCTTTTCTTTAGGATTTGAACATAAATTGATATTTTCCAATTTAGTGACCACTGCTGAGATTTTCAAATTTGCTGGCATATTGAGTGCAACAATTTAACAGTATCATCTTTTAGGATTTTAAATAGCTCAGCTAATCTTCTATTACCTTCATTGGCTTTATTGTTAACAGTGCTTCCTAAGGCCCATTTGACTTCATTCTTTATTGTTTATAGCTCTATCTAGATCAGTAATCTATCATCATGATTATTGGTGATGTTAAGATTGTTCCTGTATAGTTCTTGCCACCCCTTCATAATCTCTTCTACTTCTGTTAAATCCTTACAATTTTTGTCTTTTATCACATCCATTTTTGCATGAAATGTTCCCTTGACATATCTAATTTTCTTGAAGATATCTCTTGTCTTTCTCATTCTATTATTTTCTTCTATTTCTTTGCATTGCTCATTTAAGAAAGCCTTTTTTTCTCTCTCCTTGGTTTTATCTTGAAAACTGTATTCAGTTGGGTATATCTTTCCCTTTCTCATATATCTTTCACTTTTCATCTTTCTTCAGCTATTTGCAAAGTCTCATCAGACAGCCATTTTGTTTTTTTGCTTTTCTTTATCCTTGGAAAGTTTTTTGTTGCTGCCTCCTGTATGATATTATGAACCTCTGTCCATAAATCTACCAGATTTAATCCCTTAAATCTATTCATCACTTCTACTTCACATTAATAAAGGATATTATTTAGGTCATACCTACACAGTACAATGATTTCCCCTCCTTTATTCAATTTAAGTCTGAATTTTGCAAAAAGAAGCTCATGATCTGAGCCACTATTAGCTCCAGGTCTTGTTTTAACTGACTTTATAGAGCTTCTGCAGCTTTGTCTGCAAACTATATAATCAATACTGACCATCTGGTGATTTCCATATATAGAAGTGTCTTTTGGATTGTTGAAAAAGAGTGTTTGCAATGACCAGTGAGTTATCTTGACAAAACTCTATTAGTCTTTGCCTTACTTCATTTTGTACTCCAAGGTCAAACTTGCCTGTTATTCCAATTATCTTTTGGTATCCTACTTTAGCATTCCAATACCCTATAATAAACATGATTTTGGGGGGGGGGCATTTATTTCTAGAAGATGTGTCTGTTGACACATGTGCTGTGTCTTAATAATGCTGATCAACTCTGGCCTCTTTGGCATGAGTGGTTGGAGCATATACTTGTATTATTGTGATGTTGAATGGTTTGCTTTGGATTCAAACATATCATTCTGTAATTTTTGAGATTATACCCTACTACTGCTTTTCTTATTCCTTTAATAGCTATGAGGGCTACTCCATTTTTTCTAAGGAATTCTTGCCCATAGTAATATATGTAGTGATCACCTGAATTATATTCAGACATTTCTATCCATTTAAGTTCACTGACACTCAAGATGTTGCTGTTTAATCTTTCCATCTCCTGTTTGACCATATCCAGCTTACCTTGGTTCATGGATCTTACATTCCAGGCTCCTATACAACATCAATCTTTAGAGCATCAGGCTTTACTTTTGTCACCACAAGGCTTTACTTTTGACACATCTTCAGCTGAGCTTTCTTTCAGATTTGACCCAGCTCCTTCCTTAGTATTGGAGCTACTTGTAGTTGTCTTCTGCTCTTCCTCAGTAGCATGTTGGACACCTTCTAACCTGAGGGGTTCATCTTCCGGTGTCATATCTTTTATCATTTTAATATTAGTTATGCAGTTGGGAAATATACTAGAGTGGTTTGATATTTCCTTCTCTAGTGCATCATCTTACATCATAACTGTCTACTATGATTTCTCTATCTTGGGTAATCCTGCACAGCATAGCCCACTTTTTCATTGAGCTATGCAAGCCTTTCTATAGTGACAAGGCAGTGATTCCATTAAACTTATTTTCTCTAAATTAATATTGCAAACCCTATAAACTTTTAAATCTAAGATTATTTTTCCAACTGTTGCTCATGATTTTGATTGAAGGATTTTTGGGAAAAACTGTTTTAAGTAAATACATTTTTTTTGCATATGTATATAAATCTATTTTGTTTTTACAGCTTATCAGTATGCTTGTTTGAAAAAGTAGTCCAAATAGTGGCCCAGAATGATCCAGTGAAAATAATGCAGCATCTGAATCCAGAGGACCTAAGTTTAAATACTGTCTCAGAACTTACTCTATAGGTGTACTTTGTTCTAGACCTTGGCATTCTCAATTGGAAAATGAGGTGGTTGGACAAGGTCAGTGGTGCCAAATTCTAACAGAAATGAATGCCTCAAGGTAGCACATTAACTTAGAAAACCACAAATTAGCATTATCTATCTTGTATTGTATTTTTATTTTCTTAACCAGTGAGTGTTTGAAACTTCTGTTCTAACTAACCTCCAAAGTTCCCTTCAATATCAATAATCTACAGTTGAGGGGAAAAAGGTAATACTTTTCTAATAAAAATAAATGCATTCCCTCCAGTAAAAGCACCCCCTTCTTTCTAACAGAATCACACCTTACTACTGCTGCATGTTCTTCCTACTGAATGGACCTATGTCTCAGTGATCCCCAACATAGCACTGCCCTTAAGTGAGTTAAACTCTGTGTTACTGTGTATGTCTGAGTTGTATGTAGGGTCCCTTTTTCCTCTCTCTCTTTCCCTTTCTTCCCCATTGCTTTCAATAAAGCTTGATACTGAACTCATTCCCTTTGTTTACATGTAATTCTCAGCACCTGAAGTCATTAAGGCATTTCCCTGACATCTCTGGATGTCCCACTGGCCATTCCTTAGACATAAACTGGGCATCTGGACAATAATTTATCCTGTTGACAAACACACCTACAGTAGGTGAATGTGACACCGAGTGCCCAGTTGTAGAAAGCAAGGGTCAGCAGGGGAACTCTATGTCCTCACCAGAAGGACTCTCTTATGCCAGAGGACAGTTTCAAAAGATCTTTTAGTATGATATTTTATTTGTAAGAAAAATCATGTAACTGACTAAAATTTTTTTAATATATTTTGAAATTTAGCTGAGACCTCCAAAAATTTTACCCAGATGATTAACTGGTTAGGGATAAAAGAATGAATAGAATTTTTGAAATGAACAATTAATGATCATTTCTGGGATATGTGAGATATGAGAAAGGACTAAGGAAATTCTTTCCTGAGGAGTCTTGAACAACTAGTTAACTGCCAGAGAAAATGAATCTGTAAGAAATTATGAGTTAATGATTACATTTGAATGATCCTGGAGAGAGAATTTATTTTTTTTCTCTATTTTTTCTTTTATTTTTTAATTTAATTTATTTTTAGTTTTCAACACTCACTTTTCTAAGATTTTGAGTTCCATTTTTTTTCTCCTTCTTTCCCTCCCCTTACTCCTACCCAAGATGGCAAGCAATCTGATATAGGCTATATATGTACAATCATATTACACATATTTCCACATTAATCATGTTGTGAAAGAAGAATCAGAACAAAAGGGAAAAATCAGAAGAAAGAAAAAAAAAGAGAAAACAGTATGTTTTAATCTGCATTCAGACTCTATAATTCTTTCTTTGGATGTGGATGGCATTTTTCCATCATAAGTCTTTTGGAATTGTCTTAGATCATTGTACTACTAAGAAGAGCTAAGTTTATCAAAGCTGATCATCAAACAATGTTGTTGTTTCTGTGTACAATGTTCTCCTGTTTCTGCTCACTTATTCAGCATCAGTTCATGTAAGTCTTTCCAGGTTTTTTCTGAACTCCACCTGCTCATCAGTTCTTATAGCCCAATAGTATTCTATTACATTCATATACCACAACTTGTTCAGCCATTCCCCAATTGATGAGCGTCCTCTCAATTTCCAATTCTTTGCCACCACAAAAAGAGTAACTGTAAATAATTTTATACATGTGAGTCTTTTTCTCTTTTTTATGACCTTTTTGGGATACAAATCTAGTGGGGGTATTGCTGGATCAAAGGGTATACACAGTTTTATAGCCCTTTTATAGGCTTAGTTCCAAGTTGTTCTCCAGAATGGTTGCATCTGTTCACAACTCCACCAATAATGCATTAGTGTCTGAAGTTAGAATTTTAAAGAAGTCAGTTCAACTGTTCTGTGGAGAACACATCCTGAGGAGAACCTTTGATGGATTTTAAGTGTTGCCCTGAGAGATTTGAATTGTTTACCTATGGTTCCTGTGTTCTGAGGAGGATTCAGAAATTGTAGTTTTGGATAGAAGGGATTCTGACTATGCCCTTTCTTAGCTGATGCATTATTAAAACATTTATGAATGTATTTGCTTTGTTTTTTAAATAAATTATATATTATATAGACATTGATGTTTGTCTAAACTTATAATTCCAAAGTTTGAGACTTCAAGAAGATTGAATTCTCAGTGAAAAAGATCATTTCACCAGTTTTTATACCCTGCAATGAATGCTCAAAGCTTTTTAATTAATAAAATATTTGCATTATTCATAATGGATTAGGGAATATGAGGACCTGCTTCTTTTTTTGGTGAGGTAATCAGAGTCAAGTGACTTGGCCAGGTTCACATAGCTAGTAAATGTCAAATGTCTTAGGCTGGATTTGAACTCAGGTCCTCCTGACTCCAAGGCCCAAGTTCTATCTATTGTGCCACCTAGCTGCTTTCCAGGACCCACTTCTTTATTGTATGTGAAACCTTATCAAGTGAATTAGTAACTTGAGAAGCTTTAATAGGTTTTTACCCTGAGGGTACCTAGATTACAAAACCCACCCATATCCTTTTTCATGGGACTGATACAGGTCAAGCTGGCAAAATCCTTATCAGATAAGTCAAGTTTATTTCTTTTTTTTAAATTTTTATGTTTTTTCACATTTTATTAATTTATTTATTTTTAATTTTCAACATTCAATTCCACAAGGTTTTGAGTTCCAAATTTTCTCCCCATCTCATCCCTCCCCCCACCCCAAGATGGCATGCATTCTGAATACCCTCTACCCTAATATAACCTCCCTTCTATCTCACCCCTTCCCTTATCCCCTTCTCCTTCAATTTTCCTGTAGGGCAGAATAGATTTCTATACTCCATTTCCTGTTTACTTTATTTCCCAGTTGCATATGAAAACAATTTTTTTAAATATTTGTTTTTAAAACTTTGGGTTACAAATTTTCTCCCTTCCTCTCTCTCCACCCACCCTCATTGAGAAGGCAAGAAACTCAATACAGTTTTTACATGTGTAGTCTTGCAAAACACTTCCACAGTAGTGATGTTGTGAAAAACTAAGTGTATTTCCCTTAATCCTATCCTGCATTTATTCTATTCTCTCTTTTGACCCTGTCCTTCCTTAGAAATGTTTGCTTCAGATTACCTGCTCCCCCAATTTGCTCTCCCTTCTATCATTCCTCTGTTATCTTATTCTCTTCTCCACATTTTCCTGTAGGGTAAGAAATTTCCATACCCAATTGAGTATGAATGTTATTCCCTCTTTAAGCCAAATCCTCTGAGAATAAGATTCACTCATTCCCTCTCACCTTTCCCCACTTCCCCTCCACTGTAAAAGTCTTTTCTTGTCTGTTTTATGTGAGATAATTTATCCCATTCTGCCTCTCTCTTTCTTATTCTCTCCATATAATCCTCTCTCACCCCTTAATTTTATTCTCCAGGTATCACCCCTTCATCTTCAACTCACCCTGTGCCCTCTATCTATCTAGCTATCTATATACATACCTATCATTTTTTTCATCCAACTACCCTAATACTGACAAAGGTCTCATGAGTTACAAATATCAGCTTTCCATGCAGGAATGTAAAAAGTTCAACCTTAATAAGTCCCTTATGATTTCTCTTGAGTCTTGTATTTGAAAGTCAAATTTTCTATTCAGCTCTGGTCTTTTCATCAAGAATGCTTGAACATCCTCTATTTCACTGAATGTTCATTTTTTCCCCTGAAGGATTATACTCAGTTTTGCTGGGTAGGTGATTCCTGGCTGTAATCCTATTTCCTTTAACCTCTGGAATATTATATTCCAAGCCATCTGGTCCCTTAGTGTAGAAGCTGCTAAATCTTGTGTTATCCTGATTGTGTTTCCACAATATTTGAATTGTTTCTTTCTGGCTGCTTGTAATATTTTCTCCATGACCTGGGAAAGTTTATTTCTTTAACTTCAACTTCAACTGATATAATGGAGGGAAAAAGTTCATTTTGTTTAGAAGAGGTGTTCTTAGTCCTTTTTTTGTGGGGTGTCATGGCATTCTTAGAATAATGATTTTAAAGGCATTAAAGAAAATAATAGGATAACAATGGAAATCAATTCTAATGAAATACAGATAATAATTTTTTTAAAGTGGTCATGTGCTACAAGTTAAAAACTCCTGGTAGGAGCTTCTGAAATGCTGACAGATGTTACCTTCCACAATATTTATGGTTTATAAATATTATCTTCAACAATAATTTCTTATTCATGAATGAACCACTTGAAAAGTTGAGAAACAGTATCTTTTAGTTCAGAGGAATTATTTCATTCAGCTTAACTTTCTTGTCCCCAAGTGAATACTAATGTATATTTTACTCTGCAGAATAGGAAAAATAGATAATTAAGGTTGCAGAAAGAGTGAGATTGCCTTTGTTGTAAGACTGAGACATTAAGTAAATATTTTCCCAGAAACATACTCCTAATATTTGTAGAGGAATTAAATAGGGTCTGTTCTATTTTCCAGGGGGCTCAAGTGGGCTGGTTGTCCATTCTTTGGATAGCTAGGCAGGATGTGAAGCACTAATATCTGTCTAACCCCAGCTTATTTTTTGAGTATGTCCACTTTGGCAAACATGAAGCCAGTTGCTTCTCCTTCCATGTGGGTGGGGATAGACTTGGCTGCTTGCATCTTTAAAAATAGTGAAACTGAATGTGTGCTTCTCTTTTTTTACATTTTTACATTTATTATATATTTATTTTTAACATTCTTTTCTTTATAAATTTTGATTTCCAAATTTTTTCCCTCTCACCACTCCCCCACCTAGTGAGAAGGCAAGCAAAATGATATCAATAACATGTGTGAAATCATGCAAAGGAGAGAGAAAATTACACTTATATTTGCAATCAGAGTTCATCACTTCTCTCTCTGCAGGTGGATAGCACTTTTTTCATCATGACTCTTTTGTAATTGCCTTGGATCATTGTATTAATCAGAGTAACCTAGTCTTTCACAGTTGATCATCATTACAACATTACCGTTATTGTGCACAATGATTTCCTGGTTCTTTTCATTTCATTTTGCATCAGTTCATACAGGTATAGCCATATTTTTTTTTCTGAAACTGCTCTCTTATGCATTTCTTATAGCATAGCAGTACTCTAAAACAATCAAAAGTCACAACTAGTTCATCCATTTTCCATTTGATGAGCATCCCCTCTAGTTTCAATTCTTTGCCAGCCTAAAAAGAACTGTTATAAATATTTTTGAATATATAGATCTTTTTTCTTTTTCTTTAATTTATTTGGGATACAGGTCTAATAGTGGTATTTCTGGGTCAAAGGGCATTCAGTTTTATAGCTCTTTGGGCATAGTTCCAAATTTTTCTCCAGAATGATTATCTTAGTTCACAATTCCACCAACAGTTTATTAATCTACCTAATTTCTTTCATGCCATCTAGCATGTCATTTCTGAGAGGTTTGTGATGCTACATTAGAGTTGTTTTAACTTGCATTTCTCTAATCAGTAGTGATTTAGAGCATTTTATTCATACATCTAGAGATAGGTTTCTTCTTCTGAAAACTGCCTTTTCATATCCTTTGACCATTTAGCAAAGTAGCAGGCAGGAAATAAAGTAAATCCACATAAATCATTAGTATTCTTATGTGTCACAAACAAAAGTATGCAAAAAGAGATAGTAAAAAAAATACCTCATTTAAAATAACTCTAGACAGTACAATATATACCTGGGAACACACCTGCCAAAACAAACCCGGGAACTATATAAGCAAAATTATTTAAAGAAAACCTTTTATACAAATAAAATCAGATTTAAATATTTTGAGAAATTTTAATTGTTCATGGGTAGAGAGGACCAACATAATAAAAACAATAATGTTACCCAAACTAATTTATATTTCAATAACATCCCAATAAAATTACCAATTCATTTTTACTCAATTAGAAAAAAATAAGAAGAAAATTCATTTGGAAAAACAAAAAGTCAAAAATATCAAAGGAAATAATGAAAAAAAATGTAAAGGGAGGACATTTAACAGTACCAGATCTTTAACTATATTATAAGGCAGTAATGAACCAAATTTGTCTGGTACTGGCTAAGAAAAAGAAAGATCAATGGAATAGAGTAGACATTCAATTTATAGCAGCAAGTGTACATAATAACCTTATATTTGACAAGTATAAAGACTTAAGGTTTTGGGATACAATTTCATTATTTGGCAAAAAAAAATGTTGGGGAAATTGGAAAGCAGTATGGCAGAAACTAGACACAGAGCAATATCTTACAGCATTTACCAAGATAAGATCAAAATGGACCTAGATATAAAGAGAGATTTTACAAGCAAATTAGAGCAGAGAATATATTACTTATCAGACTTATGCATAGGTGAACAATTTATAAATAAACAAGAGATAGAAAGCAAAGTTAAATATAAAATGGGTAATTTCCATTATATTAAATTAGAAGGATTTTGTACAAAGAAAACAAATGCAGCCAAGATCAGAAGGAAATCAGAAAATTGGGAAATAATTTGGTAGTCTGTTCATGAGATAAGGGTGTCATATCTAAAATATATAAAGAATTTTGTGAAATCTACAAGAATATGAGTTATCCCCCAATTGATAAATGGTCAAAGACTATAAATAGGCAGTTTTCTGATGAAGAAATCAAAACTATTTATTTTCATATGAAAAAAATGCTCTAAATCATTATTGATTTGAAAAATTCAAATTAAAACAAACTCAAACTTGAGACATCATTTTATACCTACCAGATTGGCTAAAATGATAGAAGGGAAAAGTAACAAATGTGGGAAGGGATGTGAAAAAAATGGTTCACTAATTCACTGTTGGTGGAATTGTGAACTGATCCAAACATTATGGAAAGGAGTCTGGAATTATGCCAAAAGAGTTATTAAAATACCTATACCCTTTGACCCAGCAATATCACTACTTGATCTATTTGTGAAGATAATTATGGAAAAAGGAAAAGAATCTATATGTTCTAAAATGTTTATAGAAACTCTCTCTGTGGTGGCAAAGAATTGGAAATTGTAGGGATGCCCATCAATTTGTAAATTGGTGAACAAGTTGTGGTATATGATTGTGATGGAATACTACTGTGCTATAAGAAATGATGAGCTCAGTGGTTCTAGAAAAAACATGGAAAGATTTGCACCAAATAATGAAGAGTGAAATGAGCAGAACCAAGAAAACATTGTGTAAGGTAACAGCAACATTGTTTTAAGAATGACTTTGAAAAAAGAATGACTTTGAGTGAATAAGTTATTTTGACTATTATAAATACCTATATTAACTATAAAAAGATATATGACAAAAGATGCTCTCTGCATCCAAAAAAAACTGATAAATAGAAGTATGTATAGAATAGTTTTACTTATAGATTGATAGATAGATCAATATTGATATATAAATATCTTTATCTATATATCTATATTTATATATACCTATTTGTCTAATGGTAGCCATCTCTCAGGATGGGAAAAGGAAGAAAAAATAAATTTACATGATAATTTTGTTGTATATTTGAGACGAAAAACAATTTGTGCATAGTATATTTGCAGTTTCATGTGCAACCATTGTTTTTTTATTGTACTGTTATGGAAATGCTTGTTTTATTCCATAAATAAAAAAGAGATCGTTGGTAACTTTGAAAAGAGCAGTTGAACGATGAGATCAGAAAATAGATTGTAGAGTTGGGAAGAGAATGGGAAGTACAGGTAGTTATTGATGACTTTCTCAAGAAGTTTAAACAAAAAAAGCAAGAGAGAGGGGATAATAGCATGAATAGAAGGATCAAGTAAAGATTTTTGAAAGGAGATATGTACATGTTTGTAGGCAATAAGGAAGAAGCCAGTATACTGGAAGAGACTGATTTTAAGTGATAGAATGGGGATGATAGATGTGACAATCTGCTGGAGGAGATGAGATGGAATGAGATCACTTGTGAATGTAGAGGAATTTGCCTTGGCAGGGAGAAGTTGCCTTGGCAACCTCTTCATTGGGACAGGGGTGAAGGAGGAGATAGTGACACAAGGTGCCTGAATGATATGAGATAAGAAAGAAAAGAGAAGAAAGAGCACTTAGATAATGGCCTCAATTTTTTCAATTAAATATGAGACAAAGTTCTCGGCTGAGAGAGTGGGGAGAGGGGGAACCATGGGAGGTCTGAGGAAGGTTAAAAAACTTTGGAATAGCCACTGTGACAAATAGGGTACTGAGTTACTTAGGGATATGTAGAAGGATTGCCTACCAACAATAATGATCTAGTTAAAGTTGTGTAATATAAATTTATAGTGGACCTAGGCATAAATATTGCCTAATTTTCTCCACCTTGGTTCAACAGGACACATATAGGATTGAAAGTAGCAGATAAAGCAATCCAAGACATGGCAGGGCACAATCAGTAATATGATAGGGGGGCAAAGGACTTAATGTAAGAGGACAGCAATGTATAATTAAACTGGTTTACAAAGGAGTTATGATGGGGAAAGGAAAAGAGCATGGCTAGTGTAGGTGTAATGGTCTGGGAGAGAACTGAGGGATCCCTGGACCAATGAATTAGATGTCAAAGCATGGACAAAGATTAGAGAGCAGAATTTGCTTTTGAAAAGCATAGAGAAGGGTGGAAAGCTAGTAGATGGTTATTAAATAAGGTATTTTCAGAATTCATGGACACAGAGATAGTACATTTGTGGGTGGTGGCAAGACAAAGGTTATCACCACATTCATGTGTGGTTGAAGTGATATAGAGGAGTAGGTCATAAGAATTCAATAGATTGAGGAATTGGGAGATTAGAGTATTTGAGGGAGAATCAATATGTATGTTGAAGTTCTTTAGTATGAGGGTAGCAGTTGGGGAGGAAAGAAAGACTGTGATCCAGTTATTAACTCATTGAGGGAGTAAAAGGTGGTTTCTGGTTATTGGTAGACAACAGATACTAGGATTTATTTATCTATTTTGGATGATAAATGTGGATTGCATTAACTTTAAAGGAGAAGTAATTGAGTGATAGTGTTAGAGGGGAAAATTTGAAGTGTAAATGGGGAGCAAGGAGTATTCCAACTCACCTACCACCTCAACCAGTGAGTTGAGAGCAATGAGCGAAAGTGTAACCAGTTGGCCGTGTCATCTGGGAATAGTCAGGTCTTGGTGATAGCCAGAAAATTGAAGGAGTCAGAAAGGAAAAAAGATTTACAATGAAAGGAAGATTGAGGCTTATGGAACAGAAAATACAGAGGGCGTAGGACAAGGGAACTGTTGTGTTTGTTTGGGTCTTGGAGGGAGGGAGGTAGGGATTGGAAATATGGAATTGATTAGTAGGGAATGGGTAATGGGGTTTGTATAATCACCTGTAGTGGTTCAGAATCACTGTGATGTGGAGGGTATGACTAGATAGGATTGTTAGTCATAGATTGTTAGATAGATTGTTAATCATCAAGCTAAAACTATATAGAAATTTTCAAAGTCAATAAATAATATTATGACCCAAGGGTATAGTCCTTTCAGAGCCTTAGGCAGTTCAGGAAGGGAGCAAAAACTTGGAGCAGAAGTAGTGGTGACATTCTCCTTCCTCAAGACAAGAGACCAGGGTGGAAACTTGATGGAATTGCACTCACTAAATTTTAAGCTCCTTGAGATGAGGGACTGTTTTTGCTTCTTTTTGTATTTTCAGCACTTAATAAGATACCTGGCACATAATAGGTACTTAATAAATGTTTGCTAATTGATTGCTTCTCGCACCTCAGCAGTGGGAGACTGATGTGATGGAAAAGTGCCTCCCCTCTTGCCACAAGAGACCAGGTAGGTTTTTCATGAGGTACAATAGTAAGGTAGTCATCTCTCCTCTTCCCATTAGAGGTTAGAGATCATCCAGAAAATGTTCATGGCACAATGCAAGGCACTTCCATCCGTATAACAGGGTATTAACTCACATTATATGGTCTTGCTCCTTATTTCGTAGGCAAAACATGCTACTCTTAAGTATGCTGCATTGAACTTAGATTATCTTGGTAGGCATTAATTGCCTTCTTTTCTACTTTCTGTAGAACTAGATATGTTGTATTATTATCTGATAGCTTATACCAGTTTACGTTTATAGGCACATAAAATTCTGGGTTCCATACAGGACTAAATTGATAGGGGTAGGAAAAAGAAATGTAGTTAGGCTACTTGATTCTAGCAGGGTTGTGATATCACCATTTTTGAAGAAGTAGAATTCCCACCATGGTCCTTGTCTATACTTGGAAACCGGGTGAGTCAGTCTTTTACAGATTTGAATATCAGAACTAAGTCATATGGTTGGTCCTTTATAAAATGTTACTTAAAATATCAACTTAACTTTGGACACACAGAGGTCATAGAGTCATAGAGCTATAAATTAAGAATTGAAAATGATATTAGCATTCATTTATTACAACCTTTTATTTTGCTAGTGTGGGAATTGAGGCTGAGGAATTCTAAGTTGTCCAAGGTCACAAAGATAGTAAGTGGTAGAGCCTGGATTTGTATTCAGCTTCTGTGACTCCAAGTTCAGTGCTATTTCCACTGAACTTGACACCTGTGAAGCTCAGTCAGTGTGTGAAGATTAATTGGCAATTCTGTCACTTAAGAGAGTTAAAATTCAGCTCATTATTCTTAGATTATTTTTTAAAAGTGTCCTCTTGATTCCCTTTATATCACACTTATTTCCAAGTATTTTCTCCCTACTACCATATCTGGGCAACCTCCCCGTGCAAAATGAATGAAAAGGAAGAGAAGAACAATTATACAATGACTACAACAGTATAAAAGCAAATTTTGAAAGCTGTAAGAACTCTGATCAATGGAATTTCTGTTCATGGTTTGAGAAAACTGATGATGAAGAATCCCATTCACTTCCTGACAGAGAGATGATGGATCCATGGAGCAGAATAAGATGTTTATTTTTTGGACACAGTTAATAAGGGATTTTGTTTTGCTTGACTATGCATATTTGTTATGGGAATTTTGTTTTTTTCTTTTTTTTTCCCTCTCCAGAGGGAAAACAAATTCTGTTAATTAAAAAAGTAAATTTAATTTAAATTAAAAACAATAACAGTTCAGTAAAACCAACCAACACACTGACCACATCTGATAGTATATGTAAACTTCAAGACCTATAGTCCCCCACCTCTTTGATGAAAGGAGAGAACCATTTTTCCTTTTTTCTCTGGGGGAAACCTTGGTCATTATAACTGAATAATGTTGTATTTTGTTTCGATGTTCTTTCCATTTACATTGTTATCATTTGATTCTCAAGTACCTTTGTGTAATCCATCTTGCACAAATGTATAGAAAAGATACTTGCCACAGCAAACATAGTCTTATTATTGGTAGAAATGCTGACTTGATTGATAGAACCTAAGTATTGACTCCATTATTCACTGTTTTTTTTTAAATAAATTTATTTATTTTTAGTTTTCAACATTTACTTCCACAAGATTTTGAGTTCCAAATTTTCACCCCATCTCACCCCTCCCCCCACCCCAAGATGGCATACATTCTTTCTCTAGTCTACCTTCCCTTCTATCTCTCCCCCCTTCTCTTATCCCCTTTCCCTTCTATTTTCCTGTATGGCAGGATAGATTTCTGTGCCCCATTTCCTGTATTTCTTATTTCCCAGTTGCATGTGAAAACATTTTTTTAAAACGTGTTTTTAAAATTTTGGGTTCCAAATTTTCTCCCTTCCTCCCTTCTCCACCCACCCTCACTGAAAAGGCAAGCAACACAATATAGGTTATACATGTGCAGTTAGGCAAAACACTTCCATAGTAGACATGCTGTGAAAAACTAACTCTATTTCCCTTAATGCTATCCCACTCCCCCATTTATTCTGTTCTTTCTTTTGACCTTGTCCCTCCTCAGAAGTATTTGTTCCTGGTTACCCCCTTTCCCAATTTGGTCTCCTCTCTATCATCCCCCTACTCTCTTGTCCCATTCCCCCCCTATTTTCCTGTAGAGTAAGGCAGATTTCCATATGCAATTGAGTATGTATGTTATTCCCTCCTTAAGTCAAATCCTATGAGAGTAAGATTCATTCATTCCCTCTCACCTTCCCATTTCCCCTCCACTGTAAGAGCCTTTTCTTTTCTGTTTTTTTGTGAGATAATTTACCCTGTTCTACTTCTCCCTTTCTCCTTCTCCTAGTATAATCCTCTCTCACCCTTTAATTTTATTCTCCAGATGTGACCTCTTCATCTTCAACTCACCCTGTGTCCTCTATCTATCTATCTATCTATCTATCTATCTATCTATCTATCTATCTATCTATATGTACATATAATTCTTTCCCTCCAACTACCCTAATACTGACAAAGGTCTCACGAGTTACAAATATCATCTTTCCATGCAGGAATGTAAACAGTTTAATCTTATTAAGTCCCTTATGATTTCCCTTTTCTGTTTACCTTTGTATGCTTCTCTTGAGTCTTGTATTTGAAAGTCAAATTTTCTATTCAGCTCTGGTCTTTTCATCAAGAATGCTTGAAAGTCCTCTATTTCACTGAATTACCATTTTTTCCCCTGAAGGATTATACTCAATTTTGCTGGGTAGGTGATTCTTGGTTGTAATACTATCTCCTTAGTCCTCCAGAATATTATATTCCATGTCCTGCGGTCCCTTAATGTAATAGCTGCTAAATCTTGTGTTATCCTGATTATGTTTCCACAATATTTGAATTGTTTCTTTCTGACTGCTTGTAATATTTTCCTCTTGACCTGAGGACTCCGGAATTTGGCTACAATATTCCTAGGAGTTTTCCTTTGGGGATCTCTTTCAGGAGGAGATCGGTGGATTCTTTCAATTTCTATTTTGCCCTCTGGTTCTAAAATATCAGGGCAGTTTTACTTGCTAATTTCTTGAAAGATGATGTCTAGGCTCTTTTTTTGATCATGGCTTTCAGATAGTCCAATAATTTTTAAATTCTGTCTCCTGGATCTATTTTCCAGGTCAGTTGTTTTTCTGATGAGATATTTCACATTGTTTTCTAATTTTTCGTTCTTTTGGATTTGTTTTACAGTGTCTTGGTTTCTCATAAAATCACTAGCTTCCAATTGCTCTATTCTAATTTTTAAGGAAGTTTTTTCTTCAGTAATATTTTGGACTTCCTTTTCCATTTGGCCAATTTTGCTTTTTAGGGCATTCTCCTCATTGACTTTTTGGACTTCTTTTGCTATTTGGGTTAGGCTATTTTTTTAAGGTGTTATTTTCTTCAGTATTTTTTTTGGGTCTCCTTTAGCAAGCTGTTGACTTGTTTTTCATGATTTCCTTGCATCACTCTCATTTCTCTTCCCATTTTTTCCTCTATTTCTCTTACTTGCTTCTTAAAATCCCTTTTGAGTTCTTCCAAGGCCTGGGACTGATTCATATTTTTCTTGGAGGCTTTGCATAAAGGAGCTTTGACTTTGTTGTCTTCTTCTGGTTGTATGGTTTGATCTTCTTTGTCACCAAAGTAAGATAATATAGTCTGACTCTTTTTTCACTGTTTACTCATGATCCTGGCCAATTACTTGAGTTTTAAACTTCCAATGTGGAGAATGTACTGTCCCAAGCTTCGGGAGTTTGTACAGTTATTTTCAGAGCTACTTCTAGTGACCTGTAAATTTTCAGTTCTTCCAAGGTGGTATGATAAGGGGCGAGGTGTTTCCTCTCCACTGCCACAACAAGCTCCACCAGGCCAGCACTCCTCACCCCAGGACCGCCCCTCAGAACTGTGACCCAGATCCAAGCACGGGCCAAGCCAGAGATAACTGCCTCACCACTGGCAAAGAGATCCCTGCAATCCCCCTCTGATCAGCCACTCAATTCCCCCTCAGTCTATGGACTGGGAGCTCAGGAAGCAGCCACAGCCAGTGCTCAGGACTTGTGGCTGAAACCTAGCTTGTCTCTCTCATTGCAGTCACAGAGTTTTTCCACTGACCTTCTAAGTTGTCTTTGGTGTTCATGGGTTGAGAATTCTCAAAACCACCATAGCTGCCAGCCAATTCAGTCCTCTGAGTCCTGCTCCAGGGTCGCTGCAACCTGCATGCCCACACCAGGCTGCTCTCCTCTCCCTGCCTGGCATGAAATACCTTTCCAATGAACCATCCAGGCTGTCTTTGGCTGGAAATTTGTTTCATTCTGCCTTTTTGTGGGTTCTGCTGCTTTAGAATTTGTTTAGAGCCATTTTTATAGGTATTTGGAGGGGTTTGGGGGAGAGCTCGATCAAGTCACTGCTTTCCCTCTGCCATCTTGGCTCTGCCCCTCCACTATTCACTGTTAAGAATGACTATCCAGATACAGCAAACATGGCAGGTTCAATCTCATATGTCTAAAGAAGTTCAGACATTAGCACCTATAGAGGACAATGGTTATTACTCATTTCATTAATTACCTGCATGATGGCCATTTCCCCAAGTCTTGAGATTTGCCTTTCTGCTTAGGATTCCATTGCCTAAGAACCAGGATCCCTTAGTCTATTTCCATTAACTTCTTAGATAAGGAAGACAAATAATGTTACCTCTGTTCCCCAGTTTTTTCATCTACAAAAAGGAATTGGAACAATTAATATCTAAGTTGTTTCCAGCTCTCAACCTCTTATTTTATTGTAGTCCCTCCATGTGTTGCCCATGTAGGTTATATTTATGTCCATATGGATATGCTTAAATGTGGCTTATCATTGGGGGTTTGTGTGGTTGATAGATGTATCAGTAATCTTGCCCAACCCTCTTCAAGGGAAGTTTGAATTTTGTCTAAAAACTGGAGAAGGGGCCACAAGGCTATCTGATTTGCTTTCTTCAGATAGGGTATGCATGATTTTAATTATTTAATTAAACAGATGTATACATATGTATGCATCTATATTTGCTTTTATATTATTTTCCATCTATATATATATACATACATATGTGTATTTATATATGTGTATATATACCCACATCATAAATATTAATAATCTATAGGAAATGATTGTAGTTTTTTTTAGATTTACACTATTTATTTTTTTTGTTACCATCATTGAGAAAGGAGGAGATGTCCACATCTTATATCTGAAGATTTGACCCTTTCCCACTAAATGCTAATTATACAAAAGACCATCATAAATAGTGGAAAGTGATGAATCCCATATACAAGATGATAGCAAACATTAATTGGAAATGTTGTAGAGTTTACAATATCTCAGATGATATAAAGACTGAATGAACTCTCCCAATGAGAGTAGGCTATCTCAACTTAAACTAGAGTCTCTAACATTACCCAAAGAGAAATTCCCTGAAGTTTCTCATTAGGCAAGCTGGAAATCAGGTAATTGCTGGAGAGCTAGTTTTCCTCAAACAAATGCCTTACAAAATCTGTTCCTTCTCCTAGATTTCTTCCCAAAGAGGAGTTGTAATCACATATGTCCTGTCTCAAAGCAGAAAGAACAGCATTCCTCACTCAAATTCTCCTGTCTGTATGAGGACTTCAGCATTAAGTTCTCATTTTTTTTCACCAACGAAGAGAATCTTACATAAATATTTCAGGCTTGAATCCAAGGTTACATTATGCTCTCATATACCATTCCTGCTTAGTTCCTGCCTTGCCTCTACCTTTAGATGCCTTGCAAGACAATCTCAGGAAAGAAAAATAATGTCTTCAGTCTTAAGGATGAATTCACTAGCAGCTATGTCAAACCATGGAGTGGTTAGTGAATTCCTGAGGTGATAGATTGTGAGACATTATCTATCTATCTATCTATCTATCTATCTATCTATCTATCTATCTATCTATCTATCTATCTATCTATCTATCTATCTGTTTTTCTATCTATCTATCTATCTATCTATCTATCTATCTATCTATCTATCT